>NC_000073.6:63417319-63609819 GCF_000001635.26 Mus musculus
TGATGTGTTCTTGGATTCGGTTAGTGAGAACTTTATTGAGGATTTTTGCATTGATATTCATAAGGAAAATTGGTCTGAAGTTCTCTATCTTTGTTAGGTCTTTTTGTAGTTTAGGTATCAGAGTAATTGTGGCTTCATAGAATGAGTTGGGTAGAGTACCTACTGCTTCTATTTTGTGGAATAGTTTGTTAAGAACTGGGATTAGATCTTCTTTGAAGGTCTGATAGAACTCTGCACTAAACCCATTTGGTCCTGGGCTTTTTTTGGTTGGGAGACTATTAATTACTGCTTCTATTTCTTTAAGGGATATAGGACTGTCTAGATCATTAATCTGAACCTAATTTAACTTTGGTACCTGGTATCTGTCTAGAAATTTGTCCATTTCATCCAGGTTCTCCAGTTTTGTTGAGTATAGCCTTTTGTAGAAGGATCTGATGGTGTTTTGGATTTCTTCAGGATCTGTTGTTATGTCTCCCTTTTCATTTGTAATTTTGTTAATTAGGATGCAGTCCCTGTGCCCTCTAGTGAGTCTGGCTAAGGGTTTATCTATCTTGTTGATTTTCTCAAAGAACCAGCTCCTCTTTTGGTTGATCCTTTAAATAGTTCTTCTTGTTTCCACTTGGTTAATTTAGCCCCTGAGTTTGATTATTTCCTACCATCTGTCTACTCCTCTTGGGTGAATTTGCTTCCTTTCATTCTAGAGCTTTTAGGTGTGTTGTCAAGCTACTAGTGTGTGCTCTCTCTAGTTCCTTTTTGGAGGCACTCAGAGCTATGAGTTTTCCTCTTAGGACTGCTTTCATTGTGTCCCATAAGTTTGGGTATGTTGTGGCTTCATTTTCATTAAACTCTAAAAAGTCTTTAATTTCTTTCTTTATTTCTTCCTTGACCAAGATATCACTGAGTAGAGTGTTGTTCAGTTTCCACATGAATATTGGATTTCTATTTTTTATTCTGTTATTGAAGATCAGCCTTGGTCCATGGTGATCTGATAGGATGCATGGGATAATTTCAATATTTTTGTATATGTTGAAGCCTGTTTTATGACCAATTATATGGTCTATTTTGGAGGAGGTACCATGAGGTGCTGAGAAGAAGCTATATCCTTTTGTTTTAAGATAAAATGTTCTGTAGATATCTGTTAAATCTATTTGTTTCCTAACTTATGTTAGTGTCCATATGTCTCTGTTTAGTTTCTGTTTCCAGGATCTGTCCATTGGTGAGAGTGGGGTGTTGAAGTCTCCCACTTTTATTGTGTGATGTGCAATGTGTGCTTTGAGCTTTACTAAAGTTTCTTTAATGAATATGGCTGCCCTTGCATTTGGAGCATAGACATTTAGAATTAAGAATTTCTCTTGGAAGACTTTACCTTTGATGAGCATGAAGTGCCCTTCCTTGTCTTTTTTGATAACTTTGGGTTGAAAGTCGACTTTATTTGATATTAGAATGGCTTCTCCAGATTGTTTCTTCGATATTAGAATGGCTACTCCAGATTGTTTCTTCAGACTGTTTGCTTGGAAAATTGTTTCCAGCCTTTCACTCTGAGGTACTGTCTGTCTTTTTCCCTGAGATGGGTTTCCTGTAAGCAGCAAAATGTTGTGTCCTGTTTGTGTAGCCAGTCTGTTATTCTATGTCTTTTTATTGGGGAATTGAGTCCATTGATATTAAGAGATATCAAGGAAAAGTAATTGTAGCTTCCTATTGTTTTTGTTGTTAGAGATGGCATTCTGTTCTTGTGGCTGTCTTCTTTTAGGTTTGTTAAAAGATTACTTTCTTGCTTTTTCTAGGGCATAGTTTCCATCCTTGTATTGTTTTTTTTTTCTGTTATTATCCTTTGAAGGGCTGGATTCATGGAAAGATATTGTGTGAATTTGGTTTTATCATGGAATATTTTGGTTTCTCCATCTATGCTAATAGAGAGTTTGGCTGGGTATAGTAGCCTGGGCTGGAATTTGTGTTCTCTTAGGGTCTGTATAACACCTGTCCAGAATCTTCTGGCTTTCATAGTCTCTGGTGAGAAGTCTGGTGTAATCCTAATAGGCCTGCCTTATATGTTACTTGACCTTTTTCCCTTACTGCTTTTAGTATTCTATCTTTATATAGTGCATTTGTTGTTCTGAGTATTATGTATCAGAGGAATTTCTTTTCTGGTCCAGTGTGTTTGGAGTTCTATAGGCTTCTTGTATGTTCATGGGCATCTCTTCCTTTAGGTATGGGATGTTTTCTTCTATAATTTTGTTGAAGATATTTGCTGGCCCTTTAAGTTGAAAATCTTCATTCTTATCTACTCCTATTATCCATAGGTTTGGTCTTCTCATTGTGTCCTGGATTTCCTGGATGTTTTGAGTTAGGATCTTTTTGCATTTTGCATTTTCTTTGATTCTTGTGTTCATGTTACCTATGGAATCTTCTGCACCTGAGATTCTCTCTTCCATCTCTTGTATTCTGTTGCTGATGCTCGTATCTATGGTTCCTGGGCTCTTTCCTAGGGTTTCTATCTCCAGAGTTATCTCCCTTTGGGATTTCTTTATTGTTTCTACTTCCATTTTTATATCCTGGATGGTTTTGTTTAATTCCATCACCTGTTTGGTAGTGTTTTCCTGTAACTCTCTAAGGCATTTTTGTGTTTCCTCTTTAAAGGCTTCTAGCTGTTTATCTGTGTTTTCCTGTATTTCCTTCTTAAAGTCCTCCATCATCATCATAAGAAGTGACTTTAGATCCATGTCTTGCTTTTCTGGTGTGATGGTGTATCCAGGACTTGATATGGTGGGAAAGTTTGGTTCTGATGATGCCAAGTAACCTTGGTTTCTGTTGCTTCTGTTCTTATGCTTGCCTCCTGCCATCTGATTATCTCAAGTATTTGCTGTCCTAAATATATCTGATTGGAGCCTGTCCTTCCTATAATCCCAGTTGATTCAGGACTCCTCAGAGTCCAGCTATCTCTGTGATTCTTTGCTTGTGGGTTCCTGTGAACCTGAGATTCTGGGTGTGTCAGAGTTCTTGGCAGTCAAGTTCCTCTGAGTCCCTGAAATACTGGTGTGACCAAGCTCCTTTTATCCTGGGATCCTGTTGTCAAAGATCCTGGGCGTGTTACAGTGCCTGAAAGTGGTGTCTCCTTTGAGGAGTGTGGAGCTGTCTGGTCAGTGGTCCTAAGATCGAGTGGAGAGTCCTCTAGGGACTGTGTAGGTATCTACCGACTCTGTACACAAGGTGACCTGGTGCTGGCGCTGATCGGAAGTCGACCCGACATTTCTTTTGTCCTAGACATAGTGGCTTCTTTATCTCTATTGAAAACCTAAAAAGGACCTAGTGTAGAGTCTCCTATTATTATTACCAGAGTCTAGGTTATTCCAACTAGAATCATCCCCTCTCTTTTGCCCTGAATATTTTTGAAAACTTCACCTTATTTATTCTTTTCTCATTTTGTCATAATGCCCAGTGCCTCTTCTAGGCCAAAAACTTCCCTCCAAACTAAAGTTAGCTGCTTTAATCCTCCCCCTGTATACCATCATAACCTTCTACTTCAGCTTAACCAGTTTCCTTACCCAAACTCCTTTCAATTTGATCCCTACCCCGTCATCCCTCTCTTTTGTAAACCCAGTCATATGGCATACTTATAATCTTCCCATTGAGTTCCATTATGGCTCTATTGAAGTTGACCTCAAAGTCCCCAATTATACATTAACAACAATATCCTTCAGCTTCAACTGCTCGCTAATGCCTAAATTCCTCATCATGCATCTTCTCAAGGCCTGCCTCCTATTAATTAATTTCCCACACAAATACTCCCATCCTTGGGATCAAAAAATCCAAATAGTGCCTTCCACGTGGTATAAGATTTACCTAAGTCAATTATCCTTTGAGTCCTTGACCTCAACAATGCTCTCTTTACCACCCCAGTTCATTGCAGCTTTTTATTGCCTTCACCTGGGAAGATCCTGACACCTTTTCTCTCTACTTGGACTTTCTTCTTCTACCTAACTTGGACTGAGCTTCAACAAGACTTAAAGCATAGTCCTCATTATTTTGGCTACCTGGAAGTCCCTGGCACCTTTTTCACTTAACAGCTAATTGGACCGTGCTTCCCTGATGTTTAAAGGATAGCCCTCATCATTTTATTCAGGCTCTACAATGGGACATCTCCACCATGGTTCTCTCCTAAAGCCAATTCTTAAAATACATTGATGACCTCCATCTCTATAGCCCCTTATAGGAACTCTGTCCCACCTATACCTCCTAACTCCTTAATGCCCTGAGTTCCTAGGATTACCTGGTTTCCAAAACACAAGGACCAAATCACCCTAGCCACTACCCAATACTTAGGCCTATCCATCTTTCACCAGTCTAGGCTCATTCCTCTAGAAAGAACATCCCTGTTCCTAAATCAACCTATACTACCCTTAAATAATAATTTCTCTTTCTTCTGGGCTCTAACATCTTTCATATTTGGATTCCCAGATTCTCTCTCATAGTTCACATTCTTTCAATGGCCTCTAGGGGAACCCTATATGAACTCCCTTCTCACTAACCACACTGATCCATACTTTCAAACTAGTGTTAGCTCTCATCTCCATCCTCAGTCTACAAAACCCTTATTTGTCTTTGTTCATGCAGGTAAGAGCTAGACACTAGCCCTCCTATGCCAAAAGTCTAGAGATAACCTTTTCTCCCATGGCATATGTCTTTAAATAACTGTACTTAGTTGCTCATAGCTAGATTTCTTGCCTACAGATCCTGCCAGCTGCTGTTCTCCTTAACCTTGATGCTAACAAACTCTAACTCAGTAGACTCCTATTTACTCTACACATTCCTCAGTCACTGAGCCCTTAAGTTGCTACCTCTCTGTAGCATCCAGCTCCTCCATGCCTATCTCCTTGATATAGGCATTCATCATGGGAACTCTGTTTCAGTATCAACCCTGCATCTCTTCTTTCAAATTCTCCCATCTCAGACTGTACACCCTTGACCCATTTCCGCAATAAGTCCTTAGACCTATCTCTTAGCCCCTTCAACAATACAGAACCACCCTATCATGGATACCTCTACCTCTGATTGATTTATAGCCAGAAATTCACAGAAA
This sequence comes from Mus musculus, assembly GCF_000001635.26. Classification (NCBI taxonomy): domain Eukaryota; kingdom Metazoa; phylum Chordata; class Mammalia; order Rodentia; family Muridae; genus Mus; species Mus musculus. The sequence continues at coordinate 63,422,397 of NC_000073.6, forward strand.
ATACCTCATTAGTGCTAGATAAGCCAAAATCCTAGAACATCTCCATTCCCCCAATATCTATTTCATCAAAGAAGCCAAACCCCCACACACTACTTCTCAACATGCCAAACTAACTACCCTTATTAGGACCCTCACACTGGCCAAAGATCTCTCTATTAATATATACACCGACATAAAATATGCCTGTAATATCATCTACTCCAAGATCCTTGTATGGAAAGAAATGGATTTCCTTACTCCCAAAGGGATTCTTATCATGAACACTATCTTCATACATAACCTCCTGGAGGCAGTTCTCTCCTCTCAAGCAGCTATCATTTACTACCGAGGATACCACAAGGACAAATGACATATTTCTCTTTCTCAAAATCATTCTGACTTGCTGGGTAAAGGCATAGCACTCACCTTCCTCAACCTCACAAACTCCCTACCCAAGATCATGTCCTACTAAACATTATCAAACAACCCTGACTACTAAAGACATCCTGTCCTATCTACAATCTCTATTTCACTCCTCTACCCAGCCCCTCATAACCTTTGTTCAAAACCACACAGCATTACAACCCCCAGACAAAAAATTTTTACAACAGCTCTCTAAAGCTTGCTACACCTGCCAATAAACTAACTCAACCTCCGACATCCAAACCCCCTCATTTCCCACTCACCAGATGCAAGGACTCCAAACCAGCATGGGCTGGCAGATCAACTTCACACACAAGCCCCTTGCCAAAAAAAAAAAAAAAAAAACACAAATACCATTTTATTTTGGTGGACACATTCTCATGATAGATTGATGTCTTTTTCACTACTAACAAAAAGGTCCACACAATAGTCCAAACCTTTACTTATCACATCACACTCACCCAATTTGAGTTATCCTCTTCCATACAAATGGATAATGGCCCTGAGTTCATCTCCTCCATTACTCAACAGATAGCTCATTTTCTTCTCATTCCTTTGGAAATTTCATATATCTTATCATTCAGAATAATCAGAAAAAGTTGAAATATTCAAGCATATTTTGAAATAAACTCAGTAAACTCACCCTAAAGCTAAAGCTAGACTGGATAAAAATGCCTACGTAGGCATTACTTAAGGTAAGTGTCTTTGTCAAGAAGCCTCCTGACATTAGCCCCTTCCACAAAGATTTGTCTGCCCCTCAGAGACCCAAAACTTTCTCCCTTCAAGCTTCTTCCTGAATATCCTCTCTCCAACACACTAACCAGCTTATATCCTCCCAAGACCCCCCCCCATGCACCACTCCCTACACTTGTCATTGAAACAACAAAGTCTCAACCCCATTCTCAAACACAAAGTTCCAATATAAACTCTTTTAAAGGCTCTCATTCTACAATAGCTCTGATCAATTATCATAAGTCTACAGACGGATCTGTGGCCGATTCCAAAACATACTGACACCTTTGAGGACCTCCTGGAAGCTCTAGAAGAGCTCTGGCTACAAGGAACTTTTATTCCATTCACTATAGATAAGTTCTTTATTTTAGCTCTATATTTTCCCCTAACCCTTCCCTGTGATGCTCTGTGGTCCTCCACTGGTTTCTGTGATCACTCTTGAGTGAAGCTCTTCTGTCAGTAGGACATGTCACTGTAACCCCAAATGACTAGGCCTGGAAAGAAAATCTACTTCTAACTCTTTTTTATATCCTCTGGATTACAGTCTTAGTCATACATGGCCATCCCCACTTCATCCCTCCTGTGTTCCCCCTTCACCCTTAAATCCCCCTCTAAATGACCATAAAACCCACTTTAATATGTCCACTTCCATCTTATTCCTGCTCTTCTGCCTTACAATCACCATAGCTGTCCCACTGACCCAGACCTCACCTTGCACTGTTATGTTTTCCAGATACACTGCAGCTGGGGACACAAATGTGGCCAACCACTCCCAATGAACCAAAGGGAAAAAAAAAATGTGTCCCTTTACTTTGATGCCTTCAGAATAATGAGACCAGAGACCTGGTCTACTTGTGGTGGCATTGGATGGAAAAGAGGCTATGATAAATACTTTTGTTCAAACTATAAGCCAGACTGGTGATTATGACAACCAACAGAATTTTACTGTCTATAATTAGAATTGTGAAACGGCCTATTCAGATATCTAAGACTCCCTCCTCCATAATTTCTCTCTCATCTCTTCTGTCTCTCTCTCTCTCTCTCTCTCTCTCTCTCTCTCTCTCTCTTTCACACACACACACACACACACACACACACACACACACACACACAGGTTGCATCAGTAAGGTTACAAATCCTTAAACCCTACAACTCATGTTGACGCCAACAACAAGAGGCAAGAATCATTATTGATGGTTGTGAGGTATAGCCAGGAGATAAAGACCTTCATTTATTTCTGCCCCACTACCCACCTTCTGCAGTTGTTATTCAAGCCTCTATACCCCAGTTTAAACCTCTAGAACTCTGTTCTGGGACATACCACCTCACTCTGCTGTGATGCTGCCTAGTTCCACTCATTATCTCCTGGCAAGCACTAACTCTATCCTTGCTCATGATTGCTGGATCTGTATTCCTCTTCAGGACTAAGAATGCTCAGTCCTAGGAGTATCCAATATCACCTCTCTAATCAAATCTTCACCAATCTCCTTAGTCCTCTAACTCCAATCCTTCTTAGGCAAACTGCATGCATCACCAACACCACAGCCAGCAATACTTCCTGTTCTAATTCAATCATTACCCAGAGACCTGTCAGAGCCACTAATGGAACTCATTTCCTCTTCCCATAGGGGATTTTCCTCAAAACATACTGGCTATTGCTAAGGTTTCCAAGAAACTAAAACTGGATGGGTTACTGGCCTAGGAAAAATGTAATATTCGTCTTCTTCTTAAGGAACATAGCATTAAATGACTCTGAGTGACATACTGCTATACTCATCGACCAGTGCCTTATTCAATCCACATCAGAGAAACTTCTTCTCACAGTAGATAGAAATTAACGCAAAGACCCACAATTGTACAATGTGCAGAAAATTAGACACTTGGAGCATTCAATTCTAAATGGCGCATGAAGTCCTAAATGGGGCCTCCAAATTGTCCCCTGAAGGTGCAGAGACTTTTACAGAGGAGGTGGAAAGGCTGTAAGAGCCAGAGGAAATGGAGAGCTCCAAGGAAACAGTATCTTTCAGATGCCCATGTGAACTCACAGAAACTGTGGCAGCATGCACAAGACCGGCACAGGTGCAAGCAAGATGGGATCCTAGCACTAAGCAGGAGAAGTGGTCATGTGGTACCCAATAGCAACAGGATGATGTCTTTAAGGGATTCTCAAACTTGTCCCTGAAATTTCATAAGCTAGGCCTCTCCATTGCCTGTGTTTATCTCAATTCTCTTCCAAGCTCTCAGAATACTCAATACTCTTTAAACTCACACCACACTCAATGGCTTTTCCAATCTGTAGTTCCAAGGTACTTCCACAATCCTTCCAGAACCACATGGACAGATAGGTCTCTATCAGCAATACGTAACAATCTGGTATCAAATTTCTATTTTAGTTAGGGTTTCTATTTCTGGGATAGAACACAATAACCAAAACAACTTGGGGAGAAATGAGTTTATTTCAGATTATGGTCCCATCTCATAGTCCATCACAGAGTGAAATTGGAGACATCACAGAGTGAAGTTGAATCAAACAGGGAGGGAACTTGGAGGCAAGAGCTGGGGCAGAAGCCATGGAGAAATGCTGTTTACTGATTTATTCATTGTGGCTTGCTCAGACTGTTTTCTTCTAACCCCCAAGAATTACTTGCCCAGGGGTTACACCATTCGCAGTGGGCTGGGCCCTCCCATATCAGTCACTAACCAAGTAAATGCCAGATAGACTTGGGTACAGACCAGTCTTAAAGCATTTTCTCAACCAAGAGTCCCTCCTTCCAGATATTCTAGATTTGTGTTATGTTCACACAAAACCCAATAGAAATGGTTGTGAAGATCTTTCCTAGCATCTTCTTATACATAGTTCCATATCTTAAAATATATAACATGATTTAAGTCAAATGAAATGTGTTCCAATCACAAAGCAAATAAACTAGAAACTGATAATGGAAAAAAAGCTGACAAAACCCACTATTTGGAAACTAAGCAGCACATTTCTAACGTGAAAATGTACTGTTGAATATACTTGACTCACTACCTTTATCTTAAGGATCTAAGTCAAGAGTGGAATAGCTAGGTAAGTTGGTAGATCCATTTCTATACTTTTATGGAACTACTAATCTGATTTCCACAGTGGCTATACCAGTTTGTACTCCCACCAACAGTAAATAAGCATTCCTCTTATTTCACATCTTTTCCAGCTTTTGTTGTCTTTTTATTTATATATGATAGCTACTCTGACAGAAATGAGATGAAACATAAAAGTAGTTTTAATTTACATTTTCCTTATTGGATAATGATGCAAAACATTTTTTCTCTTTTTTTATTAGATGTTTTCTTTATTTACATTGCAAATTTTATCCCCTTTCCTCATTTCCCCTCCCCTGCTCACTAACCCAGCCACTCCTGCTTCCCTATCCTGTATGCAAAACATTTTTAAATTGTTTATTAGCTATTTGTATTTTCTCTTTTTAAAATTCTCTGTTTAGATCTTGTATTAGAGGATTATAACTCACAGAGTGAATAGACAGACAGACAGATGATTGATAGATAAATGATAGATAGATAGATAGATAGATAGATAGATAGATAGACAGACAGACAGACAGGACTCCCAGGATGCATCACGCATCCTAGGAGAGTACATCTCTTACCTGCTCACAGAGGCATCTGAGGAGGAAAGGGTGGTGGCTTGGTCTGCTTGGGAAGGTTCTGAGCAGCTGGAGCCAGGGAAAGCAGTTCTCTTGTCTGGGAAGCTGTGTAGGCTGGATGCCTAGAGAGGGTGAGTTGAGAACGAAGCACAGTCAAGTCTCATGACCTGCAGCATGGTCAGGATGGAGTGCCAGTGAAGGCAGGAAGGGCTTGAGGTAGCCTAGGAAGGCCTTACCCAGTGGCAAAGTCTAACTCTAGCCCTTGGGAAAGGTCAGAGGGGTTTTTTTAATGGCACACAGGGGAGAAAGGTGTTTAAATAACAATCTTTGAGAGAAGAAAACATTTTAAAAATCAAAGAAGCTTTAGAAATTAAAAGCCAGTACAGCACGTTAGAAAACCGTCACAGATGTGTCTGAATGTCAAACAAAATAGGCCAACTACGTGTTTTGTGGCTGGTCTATACACCAAAGACAGACTGGCTGGTGGGATGAGTGACACGTTCCTGTAACTGAAGTAGTGTGGATGGGGGTGGGGGAGGGACTAGAAGAGGGGATTGTGATCTTGAGATCACATTGTGGTTCAGAGAAAGCCCATGACACAGGTTGTCAGAATGAATTATGAAAGAAGACTCAACTATGTTTTGCCTATATGAAGCCCCTGTTAACGCAAACCTTACTGCTTATAGGTAAAAATGATGAAAGCTACAGTGCATCAATTCTAGTAAAAAGAAGACTATAGTAGCTTTACCAGTTTTATTTTAAACGGACTTCAGATCAGGAACAAAACAGAATAGCAACTTATAATTTTAAAAATTTAGTTTTCTTTATGCTCCAGCCACATATGTTGCAGAGGATAGTCTTGGTGGGCATCAGTGGGAGGGGAGGAGAGGCCCTTGGTCCTGTGAAGGCTCCATGTATTCCAGGAATGTGAGGACAGGGAGACAGGAGTGGGTGGCTGGGTTGGGGAACACCCTCAAAGAAGCCGGGCGAGGGAGAATGAGATAGGGAATTTCTGGAGCGGAAACCAGGAAAGGGGATAACATTTGAAATGTAAATTAAAGCAAATATCCAATAAAAAAAGCAGGATATATCTACTGTAACAAAAAAGAAAGAAAGAAAGAAAGAAAGAAAGAAAGAAAGAAAGAAAGAAAGAAAGAAAGAAAGAAAGAATACATAATAATCCCAGATGTGTATACCCAACTGTGGGGCAATGGGCTACGCACAGACAGCCTGGTTTCCAGTTGAGGCTAGATCTTGAACCCCAGTGGAACCTAATGGGTGGTAATTTCCACCTACATGGGACAGTAGGCTTTGACCATGTCTCCTGGACCCCTGGCTCCTGTCAAAGTTACCATCCCCACAGTCGCCCCAGGAGAGGCATGGCTATCAGCCACATAGGAATAGCACCAAGCCTTCCCACATGCAAATAAGGTTTCCCTAAACAATCAGTCCAAGACAATGAGAGGTACCTGTCAAACCCTGAATCATCCCCAGAACTGTATATAAATCCATTCAGGGAATTGAAGGTATGTGAAAACTATTTCTTCGTCTGAATCTTTTGTTCCAAGAGCTGTATGTAACACTTGGGAAGAAATCTTCTCTCCCGAAGAGCCACCGGAGGTCCTGCCACACTCCTTACTGGATTGTCATTTTTTAGTCGGCCCAGTCCGACTGGACTCAGTTCAGAGACCTGGAAGGTGAGGCAGAGAATTCGTCTTCCTGCCTGCATTTGCTTCCCTTCGCTGGAACCCTCGAATCCAGCCTGGACAGAGATCTCCGTGGAAAACCTCTGGTACCCAGGCCTACACCCAACAACTGAGCATCAAAACATGCAAGATGAAATAGTATAATATTAAATCATAAGCCTCAAAAAGAAAATAACCAATCTTCTATTTCAGATATGTAATTCAACATTCCTCTATCTATAATTAATAAATTAGTCAGAAAATCAGAAAAAATATAACTGCTCTGAACACTAACAACATATATAGCCCTAACAGTAATTAATAGGACAAAGCAGACTCCCCCAAGCTTACATGGAACATGGAACATCTATGAGGACTGAACCCATTCCATATCACATAGTAGAAAGCATAAGTATATTTTAGGCTTACAGTACAATTAATCTAAAAATCTCAAACCAAAAAGACAAGTGTGAAAATTACAAATTATTAAAAATTAAATATTATATTTAGAATATTAATTGATCAAGGAGTAAGCATCAAGAAAAAAATAAAGTGAAGTAAATGAAAGGGAAAATATAACATCAAAGTTTATTGTCTGTAGCAAATGCAGCTTGAAGGAAAATACATGCAGCATCAAATGCATATTCATTTAAAGATAAACATAAAATACTTGAAATTTGTGTTTACCCAAAACATTAGAGAAAGAAAAGCAATTAAAGCCTGAAACAAGTAGAAAACAGTTATTGAAGAAATGATTTAAATTGAAAACAGGAAAACAATAGAGAAAAACAATGTGAAGGTCAGTGTCAGTTGTCACCTTGACAGATTCTAGCATCACTATGGAGCTGGGCCCTGGGCATGGCAGTGGGGATTATCTTGATTAGTAAATTGAGACTGGCCTACTCAGCCTATAGTGGGCAGCACCATTCCCTGGGTTTCTGATCCTAAATAAAGGAGAAAGTACAGTAAGCACATGTATTCACCTCTCTCTTCTTGCTGATTCTGGATCTGCTTAAGCATTTGCTACCTTGAAATTCCTTCCACAATGAACTATACCCTAGAACTCTAAGCCAAAATAAACCCTTACTCCCTCAAGTTACTTTTATCAGCATGTTTTATCACAACAGGAACTGCACTGATTTCACAGATTATAAAAACAATGTGATAATTGCTGCATAACTGTATTCACACATGCTTGAATGTTTAGATAAGTTGACCAATTCTGTGAAAGATACAGCTACTAAAATGTATACAGAACAAAAAAAATAATAATTGATGGACCTGTTCCCAAAATCAAATCCCCAGAGACAGATTGTTTCACTAGTTAATTCTATCAAATGTTTAGCGAAGAAATGTTGTTACTTTTATAGAATATCTTCCAGAAAATAGAAATGCAGGGAACCCCTCCTTTATTCTATGATATCAGCATTTCCCAACTTCCGAAATGAGATAAAGGCCTTGCACAAACTGGTAGGAAAGCAGCCTTATTAGCTTCCATTTGTACAAGGTGCAAGAATTCACAATACTACTAGCAAGTTGAGGGTAACAACGCATAAAAGCAGGTTCAGCATGATCAAATAATATTTATTTACACGTGTAGCTACTGAAACTTCTATTAATCTATGTAATCCATACATCAATAAACTGAATTAAAAATCTATAATTTAATGCATAATTAAATACATAATTATGAAAAATTGCTGGAATTAAACAGTCATTTGTGATTGATGAAAAATGCCTTCCAGAAAACTAGGAATTTCTCAGCTTAATAAGGAATGTTAAAAAACTCTATAGACAACATCATAGTTAGTGACAAGAAACTGTATGTTTCCTCCTAATATTAGTATCAAGGCAAGAATATTCTACCTCATTATACCTGTATATTCTATATCGTATCAGAAATTCCACTTGATTCAATATAACAAGAAAAAAAGAGAAATGAAACAGGTACTGATTTCATTAGAAGATGGATATCCTGTATGTTTTGTGGATTCACAAAACAATTCCAAAACTTAAGAGAAAGTATATCAAGGCCACAAGATACAAATTGATATATGTCAACTATTTTCCTACATCCAACATTGAGAAATTGAAACCTAAAAACATCATTTATAAATAGAGCATGGCGGCCTGTACCTATGATCTCATCAATCAGGAAACAGAAGCATGGCAGTGTAAGAGACTACCCTGAGCTGCATGGGGAAACTTATCCTTAAAGGGAGCCAATGATTGGGAATGAAGCTCAGTAGTACAGCAATTGTGCAGCATGTGCAACATCCTTGATTTGATCTCCAGCATGGGGAAAAAAATCAAATTATAGTAACACCAAAAAAATAATATACACACAAATATCACAAAATATGAGTAAGAAATATATGCAGAAAGGTGGACTCCAGAAAATCAAATAACCCCATTAAAAAATGGGGCTCAGAGCTAAACAAAGAATTCTCACCTGAGGAATACCGAATGGCTGAGAAGCACCTGAAAAAATGTTCAACATCCTTAATCATCAGGGAAATGCAAATCAAAACAACACTGAGATTCCACTTCACTCCAGTCAGAATGGCTAAGATCAAAAACTCAGGTGACAGCAGATGCTGGCGAGCATGTGGAGAAAGAGGAACACTCCTCCATTGTTGGTGGGATTGCAAGCTTGTACAACCACTCTGGAAATCAGTCTGGCGGTTCCTTAGAAAACTGGACATAGTACTACCGGGGGATCCAGCAATACCTCTCCTGGGCATATATCCAAAAGATGTCCCAACCGGTAAGAAGGACACATGCTCCACTATGTTCATAGCAGCCTTATTTATAATAGCCAGAAGCTGGAAAGAACCCAGATGCCCCTCAACAGAGGAATGGATACAGAAAATGTGGTACATTTACACAATGGAGTACTACTCAGCTATTTAAAAGAATGAATTTATGAAATTCCTAGGCAAATGGATGGACCTGGAGGGCATCATCCTGAGTGAGGTAACACAATCACAAAGGAACTCACACAATATGTACTCACTGATAAGTGGATATTAACCCAAAACTTAGGATACCCAAGATATAAGATACAATTTGCTAAACGCATGAAACTCAAGAAGAATGAAGACCAAAGTGTGGACACTGTGCCCCTTCTTAGAATTGGGAACAAAACACCCATGGAAGGAGTTACAGAGACAAAGTTTGGAGCTGTGACGAAAGGATGGACCATCTAGAGACTGCCATATCCAGGGATCCACCCCATAATCAGCTTCCAAATGCTGACACCATTGCATACACTAGCAAGATTTTGCTGAAAGGACCCAGATATAGCTGTCTCTTGTGAGACTATGCCAGGGCCTAGCAAACACAGAAGTGGATGCTCACAGTCAGCTATTGGATGGATCACAGGGCTCCCAATGGAGGAGCTACAGAAAGTACCCAAGGAGCTAAAGGGATCTGCAACCCTATAGGTGGAACAACATTATGAACTAACCAGTACCCGGGAGCTCTTGACTCTAGCTGCATATGTATCAAAAGATGGCCTAGTTGGCCATCACTGGAAAGAGAGGCCCATTGGACACAAAAACTTTATATGCCCAAGTACAGGGGAACGCCAGGGCCAAAAAAATGAGAATGGGTGGGTAGGGAAGTGGGGGGGAGGGTATGGGGGACTTTTGGGATAGCATTGGAAATTTAATTGAGGAAAATACGTAATAAAAAATATTAAAAATTTTAAAAAAAGAAATATATGCAGAAATTTCCAAAACATAACTGAAAAAGTTAAAATAGAACTAAAAAGTGGAGATGTGTTTCAAATAAATGGATTGGAGGATTCAAAGTCTAAATGTTGAGTCTTACAAATTTAACATCCAGTATCACAGGAATATAAATACATTTCAAGAAAACTATTTTTCAGATGTGTATAAAGCACTTCTAAAGTCTTCTGAGAAGGCAGAGTATCCTGCAGTGGACAATACAACACAGCAGAAGAACAGATTAAAGAAGAAATGCTCCTCACCCGTAGATCTTACTATGAATCAATAGATATCAAGGCAGAAAGATATAGTTGTCAATAGATCGATGACACACAACAGAGAACACAAGATTGGACCATTCTTGCATTTCCCACAAAACTAATTAAAAATTAATCACAAACTAAACATAAAACTACAAAACTCTAGAGGAAAAAAATAGAAGGAAGTCTACATGGCCTTGATCTGGGTTGCTTACCTACAAATAGCAAAGCATGACATTTGAAAGAAAAACATCTTAAGTTGACTTACTTAGAGGTAAAGAATTAATGTAAAACGTAGGTTCTGCATACAACATGAGCAGTCTTTTATATTGTTGAATATTGTCTCCTTAATCTTGATTGGATAGGACAAACCTATGAATTTAGAAAAGCATATTTATTGGTGTCTCTGTGATAGTATTTTCAGAGAAGATTAACCAAAGGAGGAGGAGAGAGGATAGATAGATGATAGTAAGATAGATAAGTAGATAGATAGATAGATAGATAGATAGATAGATAGATAGATAGATAGATAGATAGATAGATAGTGGATGGATGGATAGATGGATGCATAGATGGATAAATATAGATGCTTGTGTGTTTATGTGTGTTCAAACACTGACAACATCATAGATGTCTGTGTTTTATCCTCACTTGAGTAGTTTATGCTTGCTTAAAGAAGAAAGCACACTATTATTAAGATAGAAATTAAACTCCCATTCAATTGGGGATTATTTTCTTCTCTGCCCTTGATTGAATGCTTCTATATTTAAAATTTTGGTTGTTTACCATTAAGCAACAGGTGTACGTGTCCGACACTTAAAAGTCATTAGGACATCTACCACCACAACGCTCCCAAGATAGGATAACTAGGTCATGGAGCTCAGTACATGAGGCCTTTTCCTGAGCAGGACAGAACATAAGGTCCATATCTACACAGCCCAGTAAATGTGTCTGCACAAGCAGTATGAATGAGCTTTACCACCTTCTTTGGAATGACTTCATTACAAAACTTTTCAGAACTCATCTTTCCAAACTAATGCAACCTCTAGGCTAAGAGCTCAAGGACTATGGGAGCTTGAATGACAAACGGACTGCATACACTCAGGTATTTGAACATTTGATCGCCAGTTTGTGGTAGTATTTGGGAAGGTTATGGAACTTTTAAGAGGAAGAAGTACATCATTGGGTTCAGGTTTTGAGAGTTGATGAGAGTTATTCTTTTTTTTTTTTTTCTTTTTTTTTTTTGGTTTTTTGGTTTTTTGGTTTTTTAGTTTTTTTGAGACAGGGTTTCTCTTTGTAGCCCTGGCTGTCTTGGAACTCACTTTGTATACCAGGCTGGCCTCAAACTCAGAAATCCGCCTGCCTCTGCCTCCAAAGTGCTGGGATTAAAGGCATGCACCACCATGCTCGTCGATAGCTTTATTCTTTGCCCCTCCCCTCTCCTCTTCTCTCTTCTCTTTTCTCTGTCTCTCTCTGTCTCTGTCTCTCTCTGTCTCTGTTTCTCTCTCTGTGTGTGTGTGTGTGTGTGTCTCTATATCTCTTCGTGTCTGTGCCTCTCTCTGTGTCGATTTCTCTGTGTCTCTGTTTCTCTGTGTCTCTCTGTCTACCTCCTCTCTCTCTCTCTTTCTCTCTCTCTCTCTCTCTCTCTCTCTCTCTCTCTCTCTCTCTCTCTCCCTCTCCCTCTCCCTCTCTCTCTCTCTCTCTCTCTCTCTCTCTCTCTCTCTCTCTCTCTCTCTCCTGACCTTCCTTCCTTAATGTAGATAAAATATGATCACCCAGCTTACTGCTGCTGGCAGCATGCCACGCCTTCCCCACTGTTAACGGGCTCTAACACTCTAGAGCCATGAACTAAAATAAACCCTTTCTTCCTTAAATTGCTTTGGACACAGTATTTTATTACACCCAAAGTAACTGATACAGAAACTGGGACTGGGAGAAGTGGATCATTTCTATGAAAAACCTGACCATGTTGTTTTTGCAAGACGAGAGGAGACATGGGAACTCAAGGTTAGAAAACATGCCGAATAGTACTATGGGAAGATCCAGCAATACCTCTCCTGGGCATATACCCAGAAGATGTTCCAACTGGTAATAAGAGCACATGCTCCACTATGTTCATAGCAGCCTTATTTATAATAGCCAGAAGCTGGAAAGAACCCAGATGTCCCTCAACAGAGGAATGAATACAGAAAATGTGGTACATTTACACAATGGAGTACTACTCAGCTATTAAAAACAATGAATTTATGAAATTCTTGGGCAAATGGATGTATCTGGAGGATATCATCCTTAGTGAGGTGTCTTAGTCAGGGTTTCTATTCCTGTACAAACATCATGAACAAGAAGCAAGTTGAGGAGGAAAGGGTTTATTCGGCTTACACTTCCATACTACTGTTCATCACCAAGGAAGTCAGGACTGGAACTCAAGTAGGTCAGGAAGCAGGAGCTGATGCAGAGGCCATGGAAGGATGTTCTTTACTGGCTTGCTTCCCCTGGCTTGCTCAGCCTCCTCTCTTATAGAACCAAGATTACCAGCCCAGAGATGGTCCCACCCACAAGGAGCCTTTCCCCCTTGATCACTAATTGAGAAAGTGGCTTACAGTTGGATCTCATGGAGGCATTTCCTCAACAGAAGCTCCTTTGTCTGTGATAACTCTAGCTGTGTCAACTTGACACAAAACTAGCCAGTACATGAAGTAACCCAATCACAAAAGAAGTCATTAGATATGCACTCACTGATAAGTGGATATTAGTCCAGAAACTTAGAATACCCATGATACAATTTGCAAAACACAAGAAAATCAAGAAGATGGAAGACCAATGTGTGGGTACATCATCCCTCCTTAGAATAGGGAACAAAATGCCCATGAAATGAGTTACAGAGACAAAGTTTGGAGCTAAGACGAAAGGATGGACTATCCAGAGACTACTCCACCCGGGGATCCATCCCATAATAAGCCACCAAACCCAGACACTATTGCATATGCCAGAAAGATTTTGCTGAAAGGACCCTGATATAGTTGTCTCATATGAGGCTATGCCAATGCCTGGCAAATACAGAAGTGGATGCTCACAGTCATTTATAGGATGGAACACAGGTCCCCCAATGGAGAAGCTAGAGAAAGCACCCAAAGAGCTGAAGGGTTCTGCAACTCTATAGGTGGAACAACAATATGAACTAACCAGTACCCCCAGAGCTCGTGTCTCTAGCTGCATATGTAGCAGAAGATGGCCTAGTCAGCCATCATTGGGAAGAGAAGCCCCTTGGTCTTGCAAACTTTATATGCCCCAGTACAGGGGAACACCAGGACCAAGAAGTAGGAGTGGGTGGGTAGGGGAGCAGGGTGGGAGGAGGGTATAGGAAACTTTCAGGATAGCATTTGAAATGTAAATAAAGAAAATATCTAATAAAAGAAAAATAGAAAACCTGTCGAATTCCCTAAGAACAGCTTAGTAAGTTGTTTTAATAGGAGACTATAAGATACGATACAAACAGTGGAATCTGGGCTCATGAGATTTCAGAGGGGAACAAGAACTCTACTAGCAACTGAGCTGAAAGCCATTTGTATGCTGTTGGAGAATAATATGGCTGTTTTCTAGTCATGTCCTAAGAATTTATGTGAAGCTCTATTTAAAAAGCAATGGATGAATTCATTGCATGGAGGAAGTTTTAAGGGAGCATAATGTGGAACCTAAAGCATGGTTATTACTGGTTATTCTTGTGCGTGACTGCAGTAAAAGAATATAGAAGTGTTGCAGAAAAACTGAAATGTACAGTCAGGAGAATACAGTGCTGGAAATCTTAAGGCTATAGTAAACTTATGTGCTTAAAAAAAAAAAGCGATGGTTGTTGATGAGATTAATGCCAAGAAAGAGAAGTCTTTTCCTTACATTAGAAAGATAGAAAAGGTGCCCTAAGGGAGACAACTTAGGCAGACAACTCTCTAATTGTGGAAGGAACAAAACGCTGATGCATCTGAGGTCCAGAGGGGCAGTGGTCTCTCCCCAACTGACAGCTGAGCTGGGATAGCATCGTCCTGATGGTGCCAGCTTTGAGGGTACAAAAGAAGCAAGGCTGAGAAAGCACTGGATTCTTCCTCTGTGGTTTCAGAATGCTAATAAAGCCAGGGGACATGCAGCAGGTTTGGAGTCTCTGTGAGGAGACCCAGTACATGCTGTTATGGAACCTTTTGGAGGGGCAACCTTGCTAGAGGAAGCATGTCACTGGGCCAGGCTTTGAGGGTTTATCACCTTGATGTATATCCTGGTCTTTCTCTCTGCTTCCTGTATGTGGAGGGCAGGAGAATCAACTAACCTGACTGAAATGGAACCAGCTAGCTTCCTGACTAACATGCCATGACTTCCCTGTCATAATGTGCTCCCGGTCTCTAGAAAAATAAGCCCAAACAAACTTTTTAATAATTTTTTAAACTTATTTTTTACTTATTCACTTTACATTTCACTCAACACCTCCCTCCCGGGCAATCCTTCCCACAATCCTTCTCCAATTCTCATTCCCCCCCACCCCGTTTCTCCTCTGAGTGGGTGGGGACCCTCTGGGACTCCCTCAACCCTGGTACTTCAGGTCTTTTCAAGGCTAGTCACTTCTACTCCTGCTGAGGTGAGAAAAGGCAGCCTGTCTAGAAGAATATACTACATGCAGGCAACAGCTTTGGAGATAGCCCCTGATCCAGTTGTTTGGGACTTGCTTGAGGGTCAAGCTGCATATCTGCTACTTATGAGCAGGGAGGCCTAGGCCTAGGTATGTTCCTTGGTTGGTGGTTCAATTTCGGAGAGCCCTAACGGTCAAGGTTAGTTGATTCTCCTGCCTTCCTGTGGAGTTCCTATCCACATTCTGGGCTGCAATCCTTCCTCCTTTTCTTCAACCAATCCCAAGCTCCATCCACTGTTTGGCTACAGGTGTCTGTATCTGTCTGAGTCGGTTAGTGGGTGGAGCCTCTCAGAGGACAGCCATGCTTGACTCCTGACTGCAAGCATAACATTAATAGGGACTGATGCTTGCCCATGGATGGGTCATAAGTTGGGCCAGTTATTGATTGGCTGTTCCCTCAGTCTCTGTTCCAATCCCAACCCCTACACTTTTTATAGACAGGATTAGTTATGGGTCCAAAGTTTCATGGGTGGGTTGCTGTTGTTCCACTGGGCTTCCTGACTGGCCACAGGAGGTAGCCTCCCCAGGCTCTATATCCCCAGTGCTATGAGTCACAGCTAAGGACACCCCCATTGATTATTGAGTACCTCTCCTATCCCAGTTCTCTGTCTCTTCCTGGTGATACTTCTACCTGCCCCCCTCCCCCATTCAGTTGTTGATTTCCATTCATTCTCATGGCCATCTCCACTTCCCCTCCCCACACACGGCTCGGAACCCCCAAATAAACTCTTTATTCTTTAAGTTTCATTGGAACAGCAACAGAAAAGTAACTAATAGAATGACCCCCTTTTTTTTTTCTATGAGAAAAGCCGATGTAATCATCCTTCTCTAATAAGGGAAACTCATCTAATTTATGAAACATCTTATGAATCCTCCCTCTCTCCTATTTCCTTAAGCCCTGAGCAAACTAACACTGTGAGATTGTAGAACTTTCTTGACTTGTTTTGTTAGGAATAGGGCCTGTTAGGAGCCTATACTTAAAATTATTATAATAAACCTTCCACTCCTAGCTAGAGATATAACTTCTCCACCAACTTTCACTTAGGCAGAATTTCAGCAAACGAGTCAGCACGTTTCACGGTAGTCTCATTGGGAGACCAGTCCCTCCAACCAGAAAATGATCAGAAGCCACTGTTTTTTCTCAGGGATATCATAATTAGAAAGGGCACAGAAGTTATAGAGGAACTCCAAGAGACAAAGACTACAAAGAGGTCCTTGCAAAGTCTACATAGGGAGATTCTGAACATCTCCAGCACCCAGAGGAGAGATTCCACAGAGGCAGGCCCAGGAACCCACACACTATTCATCCCTTCCTAGGAGACACTCTTGGAATCAGGTCAATAGCTCTCCATTTTCTCCTGTCCTTCTTGTAGGTTAGCATGGGAAATTCTTCTTTTCTATCAGACTCCCCTTGAGTATATAGCTACACTTGGGCAAAAGTTTAATCCAGACAGCTCTAGGGAAAGGCATATTATGGTTTTCTATAATACTGCTTAGCCCCTATACCAGCTTGGGGATGGAGAGAGATGCCTCACAAATGGCAGGTTTAACGATAATGGGGTTTTTTTTTTTCCAGCTATATATTTTTCTTAGCAAACAAACAAACAAACAAACAAACAAAAATAGGTTGAAACCCTTTAAGTACAGGTCTTTATGGCCCTCTACCAAGATTCTTCCTCTTACCAAGAAATCAGGGAAACCAACAAAGAAGGAAATGCCAATCCTCCTGCCCTCATGTTTTGGATGATCCATTCCTTGGAAATTTGCAGGTCTAATTACAACCTCCTCCTTACCCTCCTACCCTAATGCTTGATTAACCACAATGATAAGAATATCAGAAGACAGGGACTTCCCCAATGTGTTGTCACCTGTTTACTTGATATTTCCACCAATCTCAATCTCTCCCCCCCCCCCCATGTGTATGTGTGTGTGCACATGTGTGCACACATGCATGCACACAAAATAAACATATTGAGGTCTAATTCCATTGAAAAGTCAGGTCCCATCCTAGTCAGGAAACTGGAACAGGGCCACTGGGATGGAGGATGCCTTAAGTGGTTGATATAAAGGAACATATGTGATATGAAAGTAGAGAGAGGGCATAGTAGGAGTGAGAGTTTATGTAGAATGGGGTATGGAAAAGTGTTAATGAAAAGGAAGGTTCTTTGGAAAACCCATATGAAAGCCTACTGCTTTACAATTGTCTTAGTTCCTTTTCTATTGCTGCCAAAAGACCATGACCAAGAATAACCTAGAAAAAGAATTTATTGGAGGATTATCTGCCTCAGAAGGTAAAACCATGGCCATAATGAAGGGTAGATCGCAGAAGTCATACAGACATGGTACTAGAGCAGTAGATGAGAGCTGATATCCTTATCCAAAGGGAGACATTCATGGGGGTGAGGGGAAGTGAGAAACAGACTCATTCCCTGGGAATGGCATAGACTTTTGAAACCTAAAAGCTCATTCCCCAATGACACACCTCCAAAATAGCCACACACCTCCTAATCCTTTCCAAACAGTTCCACCAACTAGAGACCAAATATTTAAACATCTGAGCCTGGCGGTGGCAAAGATCTGTTACTCATTCAAACTACCACAATAAGCCGGTTAAATGTTTATGTAACACAAACTAAGAGTCAGAAGGTAGTGTCCTCAATAGCTAGACAATGTGATTCCTAAAGCACCAGATGTGAGTTATCTCCTTATGGATTGTTGGTTAAAGAAGCCCTGGAGACATCCAAAACAGTCACCATCAGATTAAGTCAGCAAGACTCTAATGGTGAAAACACCACACACCTTCCTTACCAGATTTAGGAAACTCAAATGGCAACTGAGATGAAGTTTCCTTTGTGACTGGAGCAGTGAGAGGGTGAAGAAAGGACAAGACAGTCAAGCACATATACAGAAAAGCCTGGGCCAGGTGGGCTGTTTTCATTCTGATAGAGTAGTGTTAAATACTCAACAGCTTGGTACCTTGGTGTGTTCTGTTATGTAGAGTGCAGGAGGAGGGATTAGCTAGTCTCTGTAGGAGGTCTCTGTAGTCAAGAAATCTCAGGTTGTAAACAACCCTGAGGAAGATACTGCAATTGCTAATTTTTGCACATTCCAACATTCTCATTTAGGTCAGAGGAAGGCTACCATCCCTGTGAGCTTCACTCTGGATCTGAAGGAAGGCTCTGCCAATTCCCATGGGTCTGAGACACTGGAGTTATTGACATGGCTGTGCCCATGTCAAGCAATACACATTCACTTAGAACGTAATCCATTCTGAGTTCCTTTGGTCCCCAGACATAACTAATTGAGCAATAGTTAAAGATAACTCTGTAAGATCAAGTAAAACCGATGCCTGATTCTCTGTTTATAAAAATGTTCTCTTAAATGTTGGTTTGCTTAAAAATATTTGCCAAAATCTGGCTCACAGAGTAAGGATGTTATGCTTAATCCTTCAACTGAACTGGGAAGGCCTTGGTGATTAGACCTTATACAAATGATATCTTCGTATGGTTTTCCCCTTTGGGGTAAGGCTTTTACTTTCAGATAGTCCCCATATTAATTATTAATTATCAACATTAATCCATACTAAAAGAGATTCTACAAAAAGTATTGCTTCTACTTGGGGCACTCCTAACTATAAATATTTTAACCTAGTTGGAAAATTTTTCTTATTATACCATGATTCAACTCTCCCTACAACCTTGAATTACAATAACTCTCAAAATTGACTAAATCTTTCAGTTTCTTTAGCCAAAGATACTTCTATTAGTTCCTCTAAATCAGAGATCTGTGCTTTTGTGCAACAGCCATTATTTTCTCATAAGATAATTTTTGACATCTTATACAAAATTAAACAAAAGTATGTAAGCCATTTTTACTAAAGAAAAACCTTCTATTATAAGGGACTTTTAAACATAATAGCTAACACTCAGAAATGGTCATAGTGGTTTTCTGTGTTAAAATCTCCAGGAAAGAAAAACTAAAATAATAAAATTAGGTGATTTCATCCACTGGGAAAAGCCATCACACAAAGGAGTCCCCTCAACCTGGAAGAAAATGAGTCTACCGGATACTTCTAAGCACTTCCTGTTCTATGACACTTCAGCAGATAAACTAGATTCCTGTTTCTTTTTCTATTTCAGATTTATTGCAAAATCTTCATGAACTTCAGGAAAGCAGGCGACACATGTCTTCTGCCATAGTGGTGGGTGGGTGCCCCAAGTAACTAAAATTCTAAGCCTCGAGGGCAGTGTTTCTAAGTCTCATGTTTTATACTTCTAAAATACTTTTTTAATTGATACTTAAAATTTGTTCAAGGTATTTGGAGTTCTCTTTGACATCATCTTAGTGATAAAATAATGCTAATCTTGGCTTTAGTGAAGTGCTACTAATTGGGTTCTATTGTATCTGTTTGCCCACCCAAACTTCCAATTTTACTTCTACTCTAAGACTACATGTGTAAAAATTCCTCTAGATGTGGGAGGCACATGTAATCCACATGACTAAGCAGTATTTATTTTTACAGAGGTCTTTGGACTAATTCATATGCCTTCTTTACCTGTTCCTTTCTTGATTATTTTAACTTTAGGTCTAATATTCCAGTTATGCATTATACATATAAATGATATATTAGATATAGAATACAAAATAAAGTAAAACCAGATCCTGATCAAGACACGTGATTTAATATGATCTAGGGATCTATTCCTTAATGGCTCTGTCAACTGTTTCTCTCTCCTGAAGACTTCCTTTCTGCCCATTAACTGCATCTGGGAATGAGTTTCCCTTGCTCTGCGGGCCATAAGACAACATTGGGTCTCTTCAAGAGTAAAATGTAACACTTGGTCAGTTTATTCATTACTTTTCTCTTGCTGTGGTAAGGCACCATGACCTAAAGCAACTTTAAGAAAGAGTTTTCTTTGGTACATGGCTCCAGAAGGATAGAATCCATGACTGTGTAGAAGGCATGGCAACAGGCTAGGCTGGAGATGGCAGCAGAGGCAGGAACATTTCATCTACATGCAAAAGAGAGAAAGAGAGGGAGGGAGGGAGGGAGGAGGGAGGGAGGGAGGGAGGGAGGGAGGGAGGGAGGGAGGGAATGAGAATGAGAGAGAAAACAGAAGAGCAAGTAGGTTATGGCTATAAATCCTCAAAGTGTGCTATAGGTGGTGCCACACTCCCTCAGTAAGGCACCCCTATCTCCCAAATGCTCCCTAACATCCTAAGCAGCACCACAACCTGGTAGCCAAGTGTTCAAACTCATGAACCTATACAGGGCATCTATCAGTCAAACTGCCAGAGCAGTGAAAGGACAACTTTGAAGTGAAGTTCCCAGAATTAAATAGCACATGTATGTTAAGAATTCTATAAGGCAGATGTCTGATCTGTGGTTGTGGAGAGCTAACACATTGCAGGATAGGACCTAAATTTATCTTGAACTATTAGTGCCCTAAATAACCATTTATTCTGTAAAATTGACCTAAATTTTATGTGGTCATTGAGCAGGTCCCTTTATGTTGACAAGTCTGGGGAAAAAAAAAAAAAAAAAAAAAAAAAAAAAAAAAAAAAAAAACCAAAACTATTCTCCAGAGAGAAGCCGACTTGGAACCCTGGACAATACAACTTGACAGTACAGACCTGGGCTTTCCCAGTGCCCTTACCTAGTGGATATCTATCCTCTCCCTGACTCTTCCTCTTCTCAATAAGTATGCAGTTTATGTCTTCAGAACCCAACAACTTCAATTCCAAATGGCCTTCCTCCAACAGTGCCACCAGGATTGACGGAACAGGCAAAGGGAGTGCTCAGTTTGACTTGTAGCATGAGAAATTTTCTGAGCATTCACCAATGGAGATCCAGGAGATATAACAGCCTTAGGAACAGAACAGGAAAGAGGATTTTGCCTTATTCAGCTTTAGTCCCCTTCTCAACACAAAGCAGTTCAAATACTGATCTTGATAAATTATGGAGAAAAGTGTCTCAGAGAAGTTGAGAAAGTTATGCATAAAGCACAGCTTAGCAATCTGGAACTTTAGTTATACACACCTCTCCTAACGATGCACTAGCAACCCGTTGGCAACCTTGAATATCCATTTGCACCGAATTGTATCTACACCCCACTCGAAACAGTGGAATAGGTTTTTCCTTCCTGTAAAGACTGTTAGACATCGACAGTTTCTATTCAGTTAGATTCCAGCTATATAAGAATGGAATCCTAATCCAGTTTGAACTAGTCTTGTGTGTATATGCAATAAGGAAAGATGTGCTCTGAGTGAACTTTTAGGAAGAACACACCATTTAACCATCCTATGACTATGCAAAGTTGGGTGTGCATATGATTAAAATAAAACACATTATAGGAAAGGACGTGCATAGTGACAAATGGCTTACATAATCTGCTCTGTCAATCAAAACAGAGAACCACTGACGCTACATCCTTTAGCAACTAAATGTCTCCTTTTCTGGAAGACCATAGAATGAACCCTCCAAATAATAAGGGCCTTTGAGTGTGCTCACTGATGTGGCCCGCTGTCGGCTGTGTATATCTCTTATTTGTACTATGGCCTTGTTTTGTTGTTAGCTTGCTATACCTATGCACTGTTATTTCAGTTTCTTGAACAAGAGACCAAGAATGTGGAAACGCCCAGCTCTGAACCTAACAGGCAAAAGCTACACCAAGACGGTTAAATGAGAGGGCAGAAAGCAGTGGCATCCACTTGATATCAGGCTGGAGGAAAAGTCTTAAACAGTCACCACGGAGGAAACGTCTAAAACAGTCATGTAAACATTATTAATGGGGAAAGAAATAGGGGAAGGTCAGAGGGGCGTGGAAACAGTCAAAGTTTAGGGTGTTTAGAAAAAGAGAGCCAGCCCAGAGAAAGAAACCAAAGGTGAATGCAGACCACTAGAGAAAAGATGAGCAGGGCAGAGGGGAGGGTGGGTTTCCCTAAGTCCAGGGACAACCTCAAAAGGCTACACCCTAAGGGGGCAAACATGGGAGCGCGTGCATGGGGACACAGCGGGTCCTAGCGCGTCTTCGCAGAGCTCGGCGCGACCGAGGCCAACGGTGGCCACGAGCACGCGCGCTCCCCTACCCGCACCACTTCGGCGGGGGCGGGGCACGGTGGAAGCGGTGACGTCAAGGCAGGGCGCGCGCCTCGGGGCCGCGGACGGAGCCGGGAGGCGGGCGCTGCGCGCGACCGCGGGCGGAGCGGAGGGGCGCGGGGGGCGGAGCGCGGCGCAGCCAGGAAGGCGGGGGAGGAGAGGCCCGGGCGCCGCGCGGCAGCTGGGGAGGGGGCCGCGGCTGGGCGCGAGCGGAACAGCTGATCTGGTTTTCCCGAAGCCAGGGAAGATGGAAGTCGGCTAGCGGCGACTGCGGCGCTGCGGGCGGACCGGCGGGCTGCGCGGCAGGTAAGCGGCGCTGGCCACGGTGCTGCCGGCGGGCGGCGGGCCGGGCGCAGCGGGCAGGTGCGATGGGGCGCGCGGCGCGGGGTCGCCCTGCGCTTGGCCGGGAGGCGAGTGGGCTTGGGCAGGGGCTGCAGGACGCTGGGGGCGCAGGGCTCACACTGCGCGTCTGCATTGCGGGAACAGTTCGGGATCTCGTGGGCGCCACGGGCACCGGCTCCGGCTTCAGCCGGGCGAGGGTAGGGCGCGGCGCTCCCGCTGGCTCCGGCGGCTGCCTCCTGGCCCTTTTCGCGGTTCCGCACTGGAACGTGATGGCAAGCGCGCGGGACTGGGCCCTCGGTCCGTGGGGGCGCGTTGGGGGTCCGAAGGGCAGGGTTAGCTCAGAGCGGCGCCTGAGGCGGCTTGCACAGGGGCTATGGCTACGTGGGTCACGGTGGCCCCCGCGTACTTCTCTGGGTCTGACTGGCCAGCTGCGAAGGGTTGATGCAATTTGGCTCTGAACCCAGAGGCCTTCCCTAGTATCTCCTCACTGGAGGGGGAAAATTGTATCTGCTGTGCTTTAAGTGCTCCTTTAAATTTGGGAGATGTCAGTGATGTCATCATTAACTAAAACTTTCCTTCATTGGACATAACCGCTCAAGTGTACCCTCCTCCCGACCGGTACAGCTACTGCAGCTCTTTGAGAATCTTAGCCATCGAATTTGCTTCTCTGCGCTCAAAACTCGAAAACCTCATAAAGTGCAGTTTTTATTCTGTTGGCTTGAAGATTAGTACATTTGAGAGAGTGGCTGAAAGAAAATGTGTCCCTACAGGTCTGGAAATCAGCTGATCCAGAGCACACAGATCCATCAGGTATGGCAGTACATGCTTGTACCTTGCCTTATCTCTGTTAATGAAAATGACCTGTATGGGAAACACTTCTTTTTTTTAAAAAATCTATTTAGTGTGTGTCCAGGCAAAGGCAGACAATGGGACTAGAGCAGGGTCGTTGCAGGCCTTGATTGCTTCAGGTGAATCTGAAGGGTTCCTCCATCACCAACATCCCCGTCTAGGGTGTGCCTGGGAGAGGTGCTGGTTACTCTAGGGCTCTTTTAGCACTTGTGTGTCCCACCAGACCCCAAGACCTATCCAAAGCGTTCAAGGAATATGAGAGCCTAAGATCTACACAGCACACCAAGTTCTGGAAGAAAATTCCTCAATAAATGCCAGCAGCATGCCCTCATTTGATTATATGAGTATGCCATTAGTATCTGCTCTTATGGGAACAGCCGAAAGCTAGTTCCCAAGACAGTCCGAACATCTACTTAGGCCTGTTGTATCAAAAGGAGATCTAATAAGAGACCAAAGTATTGATGTTTTTGTATTTAATAATTAATGGCACCTCCTAATTGGTTAAAATAAGGATGCCTTAAATTATTAGTGTGATCATATTGGGTTTGCAAGGAACTTAGTGCCATATGCCACAGGAAGGTTTGAATCTGGAACCCTGGAAATAGTGGTTACTGTAGACTTTTGGTGTTCAGGGTGATCGTGAATGCAAATCATTACTTCATGGAGTCTGGCTACATACTAATCACAACTGTGCCTAGATTAGGTAGCAGATGTACCTTTGGGAAGTAAACTTCTGAGCCCCCCCCCCCCCATTGCTGGAGGAGGAGAGGGAGCAGCCACCAGTGAGTGAGCAATGTGTACATCATAGTCTCTGACCTCTTGATAATGTCAAACTTATTCACAGCGGTATGCTGAGAGAATAACCCATGGAGTGAAATTGGCCACAGGTACTGCTCTTCTGTGGTATTTCTCTTACACAGGTTGCCTTGTGAACTTGAGCTCGTGTTAGGTGCCAAGATCCTTCTGTGTTTAAAGTGCCTTCAGGGGTGAGTGGTTTTAGTGCCATGTACTGTGGAAATTGAGTCTCTGAAACTATGGTGGCCTTTGTATCCACCGTCTCCACCTGTACACTTGTGAGAATTTATTCGTTGTAACTATGAATACTCAACACTAACTGTTTCCTCTAGATGTATAGGGATTAGTAACATTTTTTTCCTGTAACATTTTGAAAACATCTCTGAAATGTATTTAGTTGAGTATTATGCTCTTCATTTCTAAGAAGCCCAAATTGCTTTATCTTGCCATTTTTGTCTGTCCCTCTGGATTTTAAGGTCATTCATCCTTGACTTAGGCCCATAGAATAAAGGCTGAGTCAGCTCCTGCCAAACCAGTAGGGGGCGTGCTGGATGTGCCTTGGCTGTGCCTCTACCAGATGCTTGGAGAGAATTACCAAATATTTATGTTGGATGGGTGGTTCCTGTGTGTGCATGTATGTGTATCTCATGCATAATCTCCTAATTTCCCCCTCCCCCACTGTGTGCCCAAGGAATGGAAAACAGAGAGGATATGCACTTGAGTGGCCAGATGTGGGGGCCATCAGTGTGAGCCTTCTGAATTGCCCCTGTCTTTGAAGAATAGCTGTTGGTACCTACCACACCTTGAGGCTGAAGACTTGATTTCAGGAGTACTGTTTTGGAGACAAGAGTTGTCCTCATCGACATGCAGTCCTGTGTGCTGGTGAGAGCCACCCTTGGCAACCTCCTACATAACAGTTGCCCCTGGTGTTCATTTCCAACTGACCAAACCCAGGCTCTCTGTGTTGTGGTACCTCCCAGGTGACCTGCTTGCCCTCCTTGGCAGGGTTATCAGCCTTGAGGTCTTTCTGATGGAAAAAAGCAAATGTTTAATCAATGTTCAGCTTTATCCCCTAGAAAATGAGAACAAGAGAAAGTAAACAACTACTTTTTTTTAAAATCTTAATGTGGTTGATATGTCCATAATGTACGCCTCCAGTTATTCAGTCATGTGACCCTGGGAGGCTGTGCCTCATGGGCTGTGAACTCAGATGGCCATGGTCTGTTTGAGGCTTACCTTAGGCAGCTCCTGTGGGCATGCCTCATGACTTCCGTAATTGTTGTAGTGTGCAGCTGTGCTACTGAACCCCAAAGGCTCCTGATGGATCCTACCTACCAAAGTAATTTCTCATAGCTGGAAAGAAAAGTTTAGTGGGCACCGCACTAGAGAATTCTCCAGGTACCCTGGCTCTAAGAATACTTACTACTCCTTTGAAATTGCCTGGAAGACCAAATTACTGGTTTGCCAGGCAGCAAATGGTAATGCTATAGTTTTCAGCTTTCTGCTGGGCCAGGCCTTTTACACGGAGTGCTGCAGATGGGCATGGATAAAGTGCCACTAGACATTAAAAACAAAGGTAGCAAATTACTTATAAAGCTACTACTCTATATAGCCGAGGGCAACCAAAGAAAATTCTGCTCAAATAGAATCCAGAAACCTACGGGCACTTAGATGGAAAGAAAATATTCATGTCTCTTTTTATAGTTAATTTGAAAATATTTTGAACCCTGAAAAGAGTATTTGCCCATTGATCAACTGCTCTGTCCCAGAAAGTTTGTGTGTAAGACTAAGAATAGAATGGTCTTATTGCAGACATGACAGAACAACACCAGGAGAAGCCACCTTTGTTACAATTTACCATTTTACCATTTATAGTAACAGACAGGTGAAGTGGTCTATAAATGTCTTCAAATCCGAGGGTTGGTGCCTAGTCTTATAGCATCTTGTTATACCATGCTTCGTTGATATCCCTAGGTGGCCTGCTTTATTTTTTTTTTTTTTCTGAAGGGAAACAGGAGTAGTGGATCTGAGGGAGAGAACGGGGTGGGCGCACTGGGAGAAGTGGAGAGAGGGACAGACTGAGGTTGGGATGTGTTATATGAGAGAATAAAAAAAATATCTAGGGAAGGGCTGGATGCAACCTGTCACCTTGACTATGTAGTGAAGGTGTGTTTCGCTGGCTGGCTTGTACATAACATATCTGAACTAAAGCAGAATTGTGGAGCCAAGGATGGGGACCGTATGGACCATGCAGCATCTCTCAGCCAGCCTCTCTGGGCAAGGCACACCTTGATCATGCCCCAGATTCTTCATGACAAAGGGAAACACTTTGCTTCCTACATCCCCAAATGCTTATCTGGTAAAATTGGGAACTCCACGCAATGCCAGTGCCTGCTGCCCTGGCCTTTGCTGTAACCACTCCATTCTCTGAGAACAAAGTACACATGGACGCTAACACAGCTCTTGCATGTTAAACTAAGCAGACCCACTGTGTAGGTTCAGAGGATTGAGTTTTTCTTCCCAAGAAACTATTTTCTACTTGAGCATAATTTTTCTGTTCCAAGTTTGCCTTACCAATGCTGTGGAAGTGTGATAACTGGATGGCTATAGGTGGCTGGGATTGCCGTGTTTGATTTAGGAAACATAAAATGAGACATTTCCGGTTCATTTCCTCGTCTGTTCTGTTTCATTCATTTTACTAGCTTACTGCACTTGCACACGTAGTTACAGGATAGCCACCTTTACCGTGGTGAGGTTGGCTCCAGTTCCTCCTTTACTAAACTAGGTTTGAAAGGCATACTTGAAAGGAGGCTGCCTGACACAGGCACAGATACCTGTCCCAAGTACCAGCTCTGTGTGTGTGTGGGGGGGGGGGGGGGGGCTCTGTTCACTGTCCCCTGAGGTAATGTGCTACCCTTGAAGGTTTGTTCAACTCAATGTCTGCATCAGGCATGCTGGAGAAGAGGCTGCACAGGGCATGCTGTGGGACCTGCTTCCCCAAGCTCTCCTCTATCCACTCGAGAAGCTGATAGGATTATCTTTGGATTCAGATGGTCAAAATGTCCTCCATGGTTGCAACCCGTTTCTTCTCAATTCCTTCAATGATGATTTGAGACTTGAAACTAGTATAGTATTTATCTGTTCATTTTTCTATTGCTATAATAAAATACCTAGAGCTGGGTAATAAGTGTTAAAAAAAAAAAGTAGGCTTATGGGTTTAGGGAATGCAAGCTTTAGATCAAGTGTCCTCTGGTGAAGGCACCCTTGACTGTAGGACAGAAGGTTACAAGAACATGGGCTAATCTCAATTTCTAACAACCTGCTCTCTAGAGAACTATTCCCTGAGCTCTTCACTAGTCCCTTCTGAAGGTTGTACCCAAGGACATTATCTCTTCTCTTGTTCCAGGACCTCCTCCTTACAATTCAACACATCACTCTTCACACTAAAGGCCAGGTTTCTAGCATGATTTGTTGAGGAACACACTCAAAATACATTTAAACCACAGCAATATTACTGAAGCGTAAACCACACAATCACATGAATAATTTTTCACATTCTATCAATGTCTAAAATATGCATTAGCAATATTTTGTTTTCAAAATATATTAATTGGGGTACTTGTTTGTCTTTCAATTCATTCCATCCCTTGATAGCATCTTTTTTGTTCTAGCAGCAAAAACAAATGGAGCAGATGGCTGCTTGGACCTGGTGACCAGCTGTGTGACTTTGCGCACAATCCCTGGTGACCCTATGGGTAGACTACGTCTCTGGACCTTGTGTAGGCTCCATGGATGGAGTAGATAAATTAGGGCTTTGAGAATGTGTGTGTCTCAACTCCAGCCTAGGTTCTTCCCTTTGTTCGTTGGTTCCATGACAGTTTGTACCTAATAACTCTAAGCATTGCTTGGATGAATTGCTTTGACTGGGTTTTTACTTTTTAGGAGAAGAAAGAGGTAAGTTTAGAAAGTAAAAGGTCTTCGATGGCCAAGCAATTCTTATCAGCCATCTCTGATTACAGTCCTTAAAATTCTTTGAAATCAGAGTGGATGGTGAACTCTGAGAATCAGACTCTATCCCCTTCACTGAGTGCTGCTGGTCCCATGGATAGCAGACCTGTGCAGCCTTGCTGATTAGGATCATTCTTGAACACCCTTTCCTGCTCTTAGAGCTGATTAGTCCTTCACAGGAGAAACTAGAAGGTGAGAGGTAAGAGACCAGCATTCTGAAGGTGGAGTCCTGATAGCAGATGCCAAGGAGGGAAACTGTGATGGCAGACAGGGTGGTCTTGCCATTTTCCCCCCTTGGGTGGTAGTGTGAGTTCCACTACTCCACCCTGCAGGTGTTTGCTTGCATTGTTGGTGCTTCCAGATGCAACTGTACCGTGTGTCATGGGCTTGACTGTAGTGAAGGGCACAGTGGTCATCATGCCATTTCTGGGGTTACACAGACATACATTAAAAAGCTGAAGATCCTTTGCAAATTTGAATCACTTGTTAGACTGAATGAAAGTTATGTGCCTTTCTGTTTAATTTTGTTGTTTGAGTGCGGTTTGGAGATTGTCAAACTGAAAGGTTTAGATGGGTTACAAAGATGGGCTTCAGTGTCTGCACACCTTTGTAAAGCTTCTATTCTCTGATGTGTTGCATGTGACCTTGGCTCAAAGCTCTACTTGATTTTGAAGGCCTGCTTGACTCTAGCTTATCAAGCAGAGCATGTTCCCTGTGTCTGAGCTCCTCCCCTGAGCCATCTACCTGCATCAGGTGAGATTCTTCTACCATAGTTGACTTGCCAACCTGGTAGTCTGGTAGGTGTGTGCATCAGTAACGGATTCTTACAGTAACGCACAAATAGGTGAGAGGCTTAGGGAGTCCAGGAAGAAGTGGATTCTCTTGATCGTCCCGTGGCTCAGCCGGTGGGGATTCCTGGAGGAAGATCAGTGTGCTGTGTCACTTACCTCACACTCCTTCCCTGCCTCTGCAGTCCTCCTTGGAGTGGCTATTCCCACATGGCGGAAAACTAACCAAGGGCCTGCTTTCTGCATGAAGCCCACTGTGGACTTATACTATAGGTCTTAGTTTCATAGGTCCACATAAAGAGATGTGTCTGTCTGCCTTCTGTCCCATCCAACTCCATGATTTGATACAAAAAAATTAATTCCCTAGTTTTCCCCAAAGTGGTGATTCACCAAGGTATGGAAAGCTGGACACATTGCTGTGAGAGAAAAAATGTAAGAAAAATCCGATGTCTCATAAAAATATTTATTTGCTGACACATTAATAGTTGTGAGAAATAACAAGCCTCAGAATGAGTACTTAGAATTAGCAGTGAGCTGTGTGGATAGCATTCATTCCCCTGCTGGTAGTTAGATCCACCAAAGAAGCCTTAGTCTATCTCGGAGGCCCCTTGTTCAGAACAAGCTCCCAGTTCATGTTTGTCAAATGCATTTAGTAGCCCTACGGGAATTGAAATTAGAAATTTAATTATTCTTTCTAGAATTGCTTGGCTCCCATGAGTCTAGAAGCATAGTAGTTGAAAATGTTGTTCATATAAAATTTGAAACACTTAGAATCTTAACTCCCAGTACAATAGCAAAGTTTTGTTTAGATGGTGAGCAACAGTAATAAAAACAGTGTGCTTCATATTTCCATTCCATGTGTCACAGATATTGTACATAGCCACAGGGAACATTAGCTCTGTCTGTTTAATAAGACAACTTACTACACAATAGTTTTTTTTTTTTTTTTTTAAATAAGACACAGCAGTTTACTGCATGGTAAACATTAATGTTATGAAAGAGACTCTGGAAGGTCACACCAATGACTCACATCTGAAACAGTCCTTTAGGGAAGAAAAGAAATGTAATGGAGGAACAGACGGCCATGTTGTGAGTCATTAAAATAATCAATTAGGTGAACATTTTAGACAGGTTGACTTTTTTAAGAACCCCTTATCTGAAAACTTGGAGATGGGTAGAGTTTGGAATGCTTTTCAAATTTGGAACATTTAGTTATATCTAATAGGATGTCTTAGGGATAGGACCCAAGTCCCAACATAGCATTACTCTCTGTTTTGTATACACTTTATGCATACACGCTAAATGCTATGTTAAACAGTGCCTTTATTACCTTGTATTTGGACCATAGTCTGTCACATGGGGCTCAGTATGGAGTTTTCTGCATTGAGTGTCATGTCTACATTAAAATTCCTGAAGATTTGGAACATTACTGATTTTCAGATTAGAGATTTCCAACTTACCTAAAAAAGAGTGGCAGTCGTTCAGGGAACATGCCTGTACTCAGTGATGGAGTCAGAGGAGCGTGAATCTGCGAGAACATAGTAAATTCTAGGCCAGCCTGGGCTACATATGACATGTCTCTGTCTCAAAAACCAAACAGATAAAAAACTAAAATATAGTAAAAAATTATAGTATACTTGAAAAAATATAGTCAATTCTAATGCTCGGAATGTTTTCTGCATCTCTGTTACATACACACACACACACACACACACACACACACACACACACACACAGAGAGAGAGAGAGAGAGAGAGAGAGAGAGAGAGAGAGAGAGAGAAAACACAAGAAATAGAGAAGGGTGCTGTCTTGCCTTTCTGGAGGGCCCAGCAGCATCCTCCATGTAACATAGGATCCATGTGGATGCTTTAAAAACACTGATGTCTGAGTACCATGCTGGCGGTTTCTATATCAGGCTAGGTACCCAACAGGATAAATGACAGCAGATGATACTGAGATTGAAAAACACTGACCTTAAGGAAGGTCCATGTGACTTTAAAAGGTAGCAGAGAAGTGTCAGGAGTCTGGGAAGGGAGGACGGCTCTCCCCATTCCTGCACAGCAGCTCAGGGGTAGCAGAGATGGGAAGTTGGACTCTTTAAGACAGAAGTTGGGAGACAGCTGTGAGATGATCTAGTAAAGCTGTCACACATCAACCAGATTATGATATTATATAACATAATAATATAGAGTTGGCAAAAAAAATGTTTGCATTAAAGAGTTTTAGTGTGAACCCCACTAACTACAGTTAATAGCAATGTGATGTACGTGCTGTGCTCATTACAGTAAGGGCATACAGTTCAACACCATGCCCTCTGCAGAAAAGCCCTTGTTCAAAATGGAGAATTCATGGCTCTTCCTGCCTCAGGCCTGATGCTCATGATGCACACCCAGGAGCAGTCTCAGGTCAAACTGAGATACCCCTTTAGCCCCAAAGTATGAAGTATTTATGTGCTTTCTTCCTAATTTGACTCTCTGTTCCCTGCTATGACAGGACCACCCATTTGAATTCACAGAGCTGCTGAGCCCACTAGCAGGAACAATACCAAAATTCCTAATACCTGTGCCCATAATTCCTCACCTTGCCAAGAGACAGTGCCCACCCCACCCATATCAGATTCCCAACAGCAATCTGTGCACCACAAAGAAAGATAAGATAAATCACCCAGGAGCAAATGTCTGGCTTCTCTGTCAGCAGCATTGGTGACCTAAGGTGTAAGAGGACACAGTCTAACCTTTGGGTTGCTTTAAAGGTGCTGGAGAGGCTGTGCAGGAAGGCTTTAAATGGGCAGTGCATAGATCGGTGGAATGCTGGATCCATGGTGTAAGTTTAGGTCAGGCTCAGAGCATCTGGATACACCTATAGGAGGAGATGGGTTCATCCAGTCTCACCTTTCATCTCTCTATTTTCACTCCTAGCTGTACTGTTTTTTCTTTTTCCAATTTTTTATTAGGTATTTTCTTCATTTACATTTCAAATGTTATCTCGAAAGTCCCCTATACCCTCCCCCCAACCCTGCTCCCCTACTCACCCACTCCCACTTCTTGGCCCTGGTGTTCCCCTGTACTGGGGCATATAAAGTTTGCAAGACCAAGGGGGCTCTCTTCCCAATGATGGCCGACTAAGCCATCTTCTGCTACATATGCAGCTAGAGACACCTCTGGGGGTACTGGTTAGTTCATATTATTGTCTAGCTGCACTTTTATACATTGTATAAAACCAAACTTGCTCAAAATATGTTTAACAATGTTCTTATTTTTCTAGATACTTTTCAGAAGCAATAGTCAAAGTCCAGAAGGAAGGTAGAAGGATTGAGTAGAGTGGCCCATCAGGCAACATGGGGAAGTTAGCATGGAGATGTTAGCTGACACATTACCTTAGGGTGGGGGGATGGCTCAAAGGAGAGAATGGCCTGAGAGACTGGTGGCATGCTCCATTGCTGAGTGTAGGCCAATGCCATCTCTGCACAGCCCCCAAGGAACAGTTCTGTGGAACCAGATGGTTGTTAGGCCATCAGTCCTGTATTCTCACACCTTATCAGTTACCACTTCCCCAAGTCTCAGGCTGGTGATACTTAAGGAGCCCTGTTTATTACTGACTTATCCTTATTGTTTCTAGTGCTTTGCCAATGACTGTCTGCAAACACATCCCATGTTCAGTACCCTGGTTAGATCAGAGTCTATCTGAGGCCCCATCCCACCCTGCCTGCCTTGTCTATATTTGTTCCTTTTGTTGGGTCCCCTAGGGTCCTAGGTTTCTCTCAGGCTAGGCTCTTTGTCCTTCTAGGTGACCTTCACACAGTGACCTGAAGGAGAGTGTGTATGCTCAGATCCCCAGAGAGAAGCTCATGAACCCTGAGGCCAGACCTGGCTGAAACACTTAGACCCACCATCTCACACATGACTCACCTTCCATTCGTGCTGTCTCCTGCTGTTAGTCCTAAGTAGAGTCAGTCCCTCTCCCATCCTCAGTGTCTCCAACAAATACCAACTACCTCAAAGGTGACAGCAGATCTAAGGCAACACTTGTCAGGTTGGCTATGTTCCCAGCATCTTTTTGGCCAGAGCCAAACCACCTTGGGCAATTATTTCCCTTCCAGTGTGAATGAGACAACTTGGTTCAAGAGGAGAGAATAAGACCTACCCCATCACTGGGACAGTTCCATAGTGGAAGAGGGACGGTCCAGCCATTCCGAAAGATTGTTGTGGGGATAATTCAAAGGTAATTAGCCTTTATTGGCAACTTTTAGAGAGGTGACCTGGAAAATGGGAGAGGTCAGTGGTCACCAGACATGGGACCCACTGGTGCTCCAAAGAGAGTCCAACAAGACCCTCCTTTATTGACTCCTGTAATGCTCCAAGACAATCAATACATTATAGAATCAGAAAGGACAGTCCATACCCTTCATCAATGCAGGGTCGGCCTGTAGGCTTTGCATTTTAGGGAGTACACTAAGGATTGTGCACAGAGTGTCCAGTGTGCACCACAGACTGACCTCTTACATAGATTACATGGTTGTGTTAACATGTCATGTGGAGCAGGGTAGGAATATTAGGAAGGTGGTTCTGGGTGAGCTCCACTCTGCTCTTAGTATTTTGAAGATAATCATCTGCTATATGGGAACTTCTAAGTATCTCCTTAAAAAATAAAAATACTTACACCCACAAGGACGAAACTAGGACACTGACTCCCAGACCCCACACCCTCTCAGTAGGTTCTTCTGAGTACAAGGGAAGGCAGGAACATGGCCCTTGATTGATGCTGTGAATCAAAGCCATCCTGATTGTCCTTTCATTGTCCTCTCCTTGTCCCATGGGAAACATTTGCACAGATTAGAAGAATCAATTCAGAGGAGGTGGGAGAATAGTAAAATATGTCATTTTATGAGCTCCAGTCCCCATTTCTTTGCCAAGATGCACCACAAGTCATTGCTCTAAATACGTACTTTTAGAATCATTTTACAGATGCTGATGTATGTGCCTCAGTTTTCCGAGTTGAAACATACAGACTCATATAGAATTTATTGGACATTGTTATATTTTTAGTCTAAAATTTGTTATTTTAAAATTTAAAGTATGCAGTATATTTTGGCTTTATTTGACTATGTGGGTTTTTTTTTTAATTTAAGTGAAATATCTTATTTCCTGGAACATACATTTTTTTCTTAACTATCCCTTCTTTAGTTTATGTAGCAGCTTGTGGCTATCATTACTTAACTCCCCCTTAGGTGTGGTAGCTCCTACAGCAGACCCCTGTGTATATGAGAAAATGTATCCTCTCACTCCCTGGCCAGCCAGAACATATCTAGGTTGTCAGAAAGGAAAGGAAATGGATTTGGAGAGTGTTCCCAGTCTCCATCCATTCACTATAAAGTTGGGAAAAATCTGTGCAATGTCTGTTTGGTTGCCTTTGCTGTTTGCCAATGTGTTTGTTGTTTGCTAACTGCTGTGCTTTGAAAGTTGCTGTAGACCCCCTTAGGCTTTGGCGAGGACTAATATGCCAGCCAACTCTTCCTTTGGCTTCCCATTTATTTCCCCTGTTTTATAATTTATAAATTCTCACTTTTCGAATAACCTGCTTTATGTCTCAGGTAACCTCACTTACTGGTTTTTGGCTCTTAGGGTTTTTTTTTTTTAATTGAAAATTTATGCTATATGTCTTAGTCAGGGTTTCTATTCCTGCACAAACATCATGACCAAGAAGCAAGTTGGGGAGGAAAGGGTTTATTCAGCTTACACTTCTACATTGCTGTTCATCACCAACGGAAGTCAGAACTGGAACTCAAGCTGTTCCAGGAAGCAGGAGCTGATGCAGAGGCCATGGAGGGATGTTACTTACTGGTTTGTTTCTCCTGGCTTGATCAGCTTGCTTTCTTTTAGAACCCAAGAATACCACCCCAGAGATAGTACCACCCACAAGGGGCCCTTCTCCCTTGAACACTAATTGAGAAAATGCCTTACAGCTGGATCTCATGAAGGCATTAACTCACCTGAAGCTCCTTTCTCTGTGATAACCCCAGCCTGTGTCAAGTTGACTCCTAAAACCAGCCAGTACAATTGACCTCTTGTCAACTTGACACATAAACACATCACTATTAAGCCTCAACCCTTACTTTCTTATTCATCCACAAGATCTAAAGGACCTTAAAAGTCCCACAGTCTTGATATATTAAAAGTTCAATCCCTTTAAAATATCTAATATCTTTTAATATTAAAAATCTTTTAAAATTTCAAAGTCTCTTTAACTGTGGGCTCCACTAAAATATCTTCTTACTTCAAGGGGGAAAAATATCAGGGCACAGTCACAATCAAAAGCAAAATTAAACTCCAACCATCCAATGTCTGGGATCCAACTCATGATCTTCTGGGCTCCTCCAAGGGCTTGGGTCACTTCTCCAGCCCTGCCCATTGTAGCACACATCTTGTCTTCTAGGCTCCAATGCTGCTGCTGCTCTTGGTGGTCATCTCATGTTACTGGCATCTCCAAAACACTGCTGTCTTCTGCTGTAACTAGGCTTCACCAATAGCCTCTCATAGGCTCTCTTCATGGCGCCTAGCCTCAACTCCTTTGCATGACCCCCTTCAAGCCCTGGTTATCAATTGCAACTGAGGCTGCACCTTCACCAATGCCTTCCATGACCTTTCACAGTGCCAAGCCTCAGCTGCTCTTCAGGACCTCTTCATGCCTTCAAAACCAGTACCACCTGGGTGACTCTTACACTTTACCAGGTCCCGCTGCAGCATAAGGTACAACCTTGGCTATCTCTGGAACACAGCCTCTTTGTGCACTCAAAAATCACTTCCCAGAAGATGTCACCTCGATGATGCAGGTCTCTTCTTAATCACTGCTAATTTCTTAGCTCCAGCTAACAAGCATCAATAGTCCCAGTAATGCAAAAGTTTTGCTTTAGTAGTTCAGGTATCTTGTTAATCACAGCTGATTCTTCATCCCCAGCTAATCAAAACTACAGAATCTTCACAATCAAAACAGCAATGGTCTTGATAAAAGCCTTTAATCTTCCCTCTGAAATTTAACAAGCTAGGTCTCCATCTTCTGCACTGTTCTCAACAATATTTTCCAAGCTCCTATACAACATCCCACAGAGCTCTTAACATCCCAATGGCTCTTCTATCTCAAAGTTCCAAAATCTTTCCATGGTACTCCCCAAAACATGGTCAGGTTGTCACAGGACTACCCCACTCCCAGTACCAACTTCTGTATTAGTCAGGGTTCTCTACAGTCACAGAACTTATGGGTAGTCACCATATAGTAAGGGGATTTGTTGATGACTTACAGTCTGCAGTCCAACTCCCAACAATGGTCAGCAGCAGCTATGAATGGAAGTACAAGTATCTAGCAGTTGCTCAGTCCCACAAGGCAAACGGGTGGAGAAGAAAGAGAGTAAATCTTCCTTCTTCCAATGTCCTGATGTAGGTCTCCAGCAGAAAGTGTGGCCCAGATTAAAGGTGTGTGCCACCAAGCCTTTAATTCCAGATGACCTTGAACTCAGAGGTCTCCCTGTCTTAATCTTCTAGAATTCATAGCCACTATGCCTCAAAATCTACATGCCAAGATCCAGGTCAGGAAATTGTATCTCTTAGCCTCCAGATTAGGATCACTGGTGAGCCTTCCAATTCTGGATTGTAGTTCATTCCAGATATAGTCAAGTTGGCAACCAGGAATAGCCACTGCACTATATATATTCTGATCATGGATGGCTTTCTCTCCCCCATCTCTTCCCAGATCCTCTCCATCTCTTCACCCACCCAAAATGATGTCTTCTTTCTCTGTAGAAAAGAAAGAAATAGACAAAATACAAAACAAAACAAAAAACAGAACTTAAAAAAAAATAAGAAGAAACACGTCCACACACAGAAACAAAACCCATAAAAATACTAACAGCTCTCCTCTTTAACACTAGTTTTATATGCTTATTTCTTAATCTTCATTTTCCCCAGTTTACTTTTCAGTTGTTCAGTGTTCATTGTAGACTTCATTTTCATCCTCCTGCTCTGTGTCAGGGTTCCTTGCCCTCATCTCAAATGCACAATAGTCCCCACTTAGAGAATTGCTACAGACCTGGCAATATCTCTTACCTGGTCATCAAACTGTCAAGTTACATCATTTTCTGTAAGACTAAATGGAAACATTTATTTTCTCTTTACCCATGAGTGACCGAGTGTTACTGTGCAGAAAGTCACAGTCAACCTGCTTTCTCTCTGGATACTTATGGTTCTAGGAATTTCCCTAGGATGCTTGCGGAAGCAAATCAGGTTTTTGTTTTTTCTATCAGTTTCTTTTAAACCTAGTAGTGTAGCCTGGTAATAAGACAAAACTCACTTTGTCTCAGAAGATTTTTTTTGGATTATGTCATTAATATTTCTTCTGTTAATAACTCAATAATTTTAACATCATGTAAATAGTTTCTTTTTGTGTCTTGTCTATGTCATCTCTTCAATGAATTCTATATTTTATATATGCCCCTATCTTGTTCAATTTCTAATTTTGTTGATTATCTTTATTATTTTTTTGCTTCTAATGTGGCTTTTACATTTATCCTGTTTATTTTTAGTTCCTTTCCCAACCTATGTATCTTTTTGGTTGGTTTATCGAAATTATTTGATTTTTTTTCTGTTTTGTGGAGCATATGCTATGCTGGACAATGGCCCCTCAAACATATCAATAGTTCTCTCCCCTGAACTTGTGAATGGAACACCTTGTAAGACAGAGGATCGTGGGATTTTCCAAGCCCAAGTTGAATTTAGGACCTAGATTGCTAATTGGCTGATTTTAAACTGGGACATTTTCAGCATAATTCTGAATTGCATTCTTGTAGCTCTCACCCATCACCAAAGCAAATTCTCCTTCCAACAGAGGAAGACCATTACAGAAAACCACAACTGTTCAAAATGCAGAGAGCAACTGTGAAATATAGCATCTGCACCTAAGCCTCAGGAACCATAGTGGCGGAGTGGGCAAAAAGGCTATAAGAGCCAAGAAAGTCTGCTGTATGGGTACGTTCCTTAGAAATGATGTGAATATATAGTCATGGTACCTTAACAATATGGCTTCCTAAACAAGATCTAAACAGGAAGAACACCAGTAGACATGCTAACATGGAAAGGAGCAATCTCACAGGGTCCCACTCTTAAACAAACAAGTCCAAGCAACAATGGAATGCGGAGAGTGGGAGAAATACTCTTTCCCAGAGATGAGCTCCCTAATTCAGATCATCTTATACTAAGTAGTCAGTCGTGAAATTGCATAAATACATATAACTCCTAAGTGGATTCAGTGGGATATATATATATATATATTTGTGTGTGTGTGTGTGTAAAACAATAACAGTTAAAGTGGTGATAGATTTGTAAAGGGTCATGGGAAGAGTTGGAGGGAGGAAAGAGAGGAGGAAATTATATAAATTATATTTATTAATTTCAGAAATATCAAATGGGGAGTTTTTTTCTAGGTTGCCTGCTTGCATATGCTTGTGTGTCAACAGGGTCTTTAGTAGAGGTAGATGGAGGGGGGCAGAAGAGTAAGGACTGAAGAGATGGTTACATGAAAGGAACTGTACCTGACACTGTTAAAGGAAGAGGACTATGAGCCAAAGTGATGGCTGCCTCTGGAAGATGAAAAGATCAAGAAAAAAATGCATTCCTGTGATGGGCGTGGTAGCAACCTCCAGTATTTTTCTCCTAATATATCACTTTGGTTGGCCAGGGAGGTACAAAGCTGTGATTAAATATAATCCTTAAGACAGAAAAAGGATCCTGGACCATGCAGTGTATCTCAAGTCATCACAAGAGACAGGCATGGCAGAGCTGGAGAAGGAGATGTGACAATGTGACATTGGAGCAGAGGTGATGATGCATTTCTTAGAAGGACTCATAAGCCAGGGGCCTTGAAAAACTGTAAATGGTCAAGGAGCAGC
The DNA here is from genome assembly GCF_000001635.26 of Mus musculus. Taxonomy (NCBI): domain Eukaryota; kingdom Metazoa; phylum Chordata; class Mammalia; order Rodentia; family Muridae; genus Mus; species Mus musculus. The sequence continues at coordinate 63,461,338 of NC_000073.6, forward strand.
CTGGAGGCACGCTGCACTTCCCCAGGGCAGTTTTAAGTCAGGGAGACCAGTTGTAGACTTCTGACCTCCTTAAATCTAAGAAAATATGCTTCTGTTGTTGTAAGCCATGCATTTCGTGGTAATTTGTTATAGTGGTGATAGAAAACCAATAGAGAGAATAGGGAAAATTCTCTCCTTTGTTTTTCAAAATATTTTAAATTGAAAATAGATTCTTCTCTCATACGATACATCCTGACCACTTTCTCCTCCTTCCGCTCTTCTCAGCATGTGCATGCACACGCACATGCACACGTACACATGTGTGATTTTTTCTTCTCTCCACCAGATCCACTCCTCCTCCATTTCCTCTTCAGTAAAGAACAGGCCTCCAAGAGACTACAGCCAAACAGGACAAAACAAGATACAATAAGACAAGACATAAACCCTCACATCCAGGAAAAGGTAGGAGGAAAAGAGAGAGTCCCAAGAGCAGGAAAAAGAGTCAGAGACACACCCATCTCCACTGTTAGTAGTCCCACAAAACACCAAGCTAACAACCATAAAATATATGTAGAGAGGACCCATGAGACCCATGGCTTGCCACTTCAGTCTCCGTGTGCCGGTGTGAGCCCTCTATAGTTAATTAGCAACTGGTTCTCCTGGTGTCCTTCACCCTTCTGACTCCTATAGTCTTTCGTCCCCCTTGAAAAGATTCCAGACCTGATTCCTTTGAGTGTTTTCCCATTTGCTTTTACTCTTTGCCATTCTCTTTGCATGCTGGAGATCCTGTGGCTTCAGGAAATATTCACTATGATTGGGTGTTTGTTTTGGAGTGAGGGTGGGATGAAGGTAGGTCAGGGTGTGATTTGTGTTCTGAAGAGTATTTCCTCTGAATAGATTTCTTCTGCTTAAGGCAGGGCACGTGCCTTGCTTAAGTGTTTACGTGGGAAATTGCTGCTGAAGGTCTTTCCAGTTTTTCTCTTACATTTGTTGCCTTCCTTTTGCCCTGAGCAAAGTCCAGTCCATAGACACAGTGGCCTTGCTCCCAAGTCTCCACAGCTTAACATGATATAACTCCAGTTGCATCATGGCCTGGTCATTTTCTCCAGTATAACTTGTGTGTTGCCTGCCTGGAATTCAGAGGTGACTCTGGAGTTGCTGTATCTCTTCTTGGCTTCATTGCTCTCAAGCTTACTTGGTGGTTTGTGGTTTGTGGTCATGTCTGCTTGATTCATTGGAGGTGGAATATATTTCTCTTTCTGGTTTTCTTTCCTTTTTTACTGTTTTGGGGCTTTCAAAGGAAATGTGGAGGAGTAAATTGTTCACTAGGTGCTGGGCAGCTTCTATGAGGTGGGTGACTGTGTGCATGTTCAGGGTTTTGCTTTTCAATTTTGGGGACACCTTGTGCTTTGAGAAAGAGAAATGGGTCATCATTTGCAAGGGGGCTGGGCACTGTTTGGTAACACTGGGGTAGAGTTGTATTTCACTCCTGAATGCTTCTTCACAGAAACCCTTCTGTTACATTAGACAAGCTATTGTACTAGAGATTTGGCATCCCAGTAGCCAGGCTGGCCCCTCCTTGCACAGCAGCTTGGCGGAAAGGGAGGCAGGCAAGTACCACACTGGGCATCTGTAGTCCTCCTTTCAGGCCACCAAGTACCCTGCCTAGTTCACGTGGTCTTGGAATGAACCAAATGTGCCTAGAGTCCAAGTGACCTTTTGGATCCAATACATAAAACCTTGAATGAACATTTACTGCCATAATAATTTCATTAACTCATTAATTTATATCCTTTAGTTTATTCCGTAATGTCTAAGTAGCATAATGGGCTACCACTGGTTGCCAGGTGCTTTGCCTACATTATTTAGTTAAGTTGCATAGCCTCCTGTAAGGGAAATATAGTGATAAATCAACTAAGTGGTCAGTAGTTGGTTTCCTCTTTTACTCTGCATAAACTGTCTTTCTAAACATCATTTAATTCTTATATCAAGGGGATAATTTTTCTGGGTTAGTTAGAGCTTGCTTTATGTGTTCACTAATTAACTGTACATGCACATGTGTGGAGCCAAACTGTTTCTGTTTGTTTGTAGGTTTGTTTGTTTGTTTTGCAGTGTAACTTATATTTGTTTAAAATAATTTAAATACTTGTATGTTAAAAAAAAAACTAAGGTTTTCAGAATCTCTTTAGAAGATTATGGCATCTTAGAAGTAGGATATCTTCAGTTCCAAGAAATAAGGGGTGATGGAGATATTGCTCCAGCCTAACCTGCTATGGGCTCCTTTGTGCAGTCATTTCAGTATCTCTAGGGCACCTGCCAGCCAACTGGTGTAGATGGCCTGGAGCAGCTTCCCTTAATGGCTTCTGTTGCTGGAACTGCCATATTTTAAAAAGACAGTGAGCTGAAGCTCAGCATATTTTTGCACGATCTCTCTCTCTCTAAGTGCCTCCTGGTCTTTAGAATATACTGGGTCTCTCACCCCTGAAATGAAGAATTGATGGACCATGACTTCATAGAAGCTAGGAGTCTGAGTCCTAGCATCTCTGTCAGCAGGAAGTCTGTAGAATCTGGGGACGGATTCAAATGATTGACTCCATCACAGTGCTGGTACAAACATGGCGAAGCAGGAGATTACAACCAGGCATTTAGAAAGAACTTTATCCCACCTCTGTACAACCAGAAAGGCAGAGGATGTAGAAAATGAGGCTGTCCTGAAGTCTGTTATCTGAGGAGATAAGTCACATCTCTGGGCTCTCTGGGGGTCCCTCTAATAGAGGACACATACCTGTCATCAGTCCCAGGACAGGTTAGGTGTAGTTTTTCACAAGCTCCCTGTCACCACATGTCTTTCCTTCCCTTCCCTACATGCAGCCACTTATTGGCCCTTTCACCATCTGCTTTCCTCCATTTTTCTTGTCACCCTTCCCTCTAATCCCCTACGGTACTTCCTTAGTAGTTCATTCAGCATTGCCTGCTTTACCGCTCTGCCCTCTGTCTAGTCCACCACCTCAGGTCCACTGTCAGACCATGAGCTTTGCCTTTGGATTCTGTGATAAGCCCAGGCATTTCCTCCGTTTTCCATCACTCTGGTCTTTTTAATGATATAATACTTAGGAATTTGGACACTTTTCAAAACACTTAGATCCGTCAAATAAAGTGTTATTTTATAGTCTCCAAGAAAACATGGATCATCTGTCCCCTGAATTGCTTTCTAAGGGGGAAGGTTATGGATCGATGCCTTGTCCTATTTTCTGAACTTGTCTATTTGCCTGTGTTTGTAGAGTTGCTGGTGTGTGTGTGTGTGTGTGTGTGTGTGTGTGTGTGTGTGTGTGTGTTTCCTTGCTTGATTACAGCTGCTTCCTCAAGCTGGGTTTTGTTTCTGTCAGGCCCCCAAATATCTTGTGGTCACTTTGTATGTTGACCCTTGAGTTAGAGGGTCTGGATACCAAGTGACACTTTGAACAGAGGGTCCACTCTGGCTGGACAGTTTTAAAAAATTATTAAAGTGTGGTTGTGTGTGCCAGGACATAGATTTGCTGTGGTATGTGTGAGTGAGGTCAGGTAAGACAAGAAAAGGAGTCAGGGCTCTTTTTCAACCAAGTAATTGAACTGGAGGCATCAAGCTTCAGCCCCTTTACCTGCTGAGTCATTTAAATAATCCTCTGGCTGCTGAGTCATAGATATAGTCCTTTGGCTGGGCCTTTATTGGTGTGTCTGTAAATGAGGGTTGTGAGAGTATTCTGTATATATTAGAGGTACAATGAATGTGGACATAGGACAGAGCTATCTATAAACCAGATGTTCTGGGGGCACATGTATTGGTGTTATACATTTATAAATGATTTGGGAAGTGGATCCATGAATATATGGGTCAGGAATGATATACTCATGTGGCAAGGCTTGTGAAAACCCAGTGGGCACTTATCAGACCTGCCCAAGGTTTGGGCTCATCAGAGGGCTCTGCTGACTAAACTGAGACAAAAGATGTGTTGCCTTTTCTGTAAGTCTGTTTTCTTATTATTATATCAAAAGATTAAAAATATGCCTTTAATCCCAGTACTCTGGAGGCAGAGGTAGGCAGGTCTTTTCTCAATTTGAGACCAGGCTAGTCTACACAGTGAGTTCCAGGGAAGCCAGGGCTACATTGAAAGATCCTCGAATAGATAAACAGACAATCAAAATGCCAATCTCTAGATGGAAGCCAGCATGTGATACATTGGGGTATGACTGAGTCAGAGAAGAGAAAGGATGATGGTTCTAAAGTCAGTTGTGTGGTTCATATCTATTTGAGATTTTACAACTTCTGCAAGCTCAATTATAGCCATTTTTTTTAAAAAAAACAACAGAACATTTTATAAGTTCTGAGTTAGATACCCCCTCAAGTAGGCTGACCTGTGTGTACTCTTCGTCTCAGTCATACAGTATATGGCTACTGTGGCCCTGCTTTGGCTTCAGGCTTTCCCTAGGTGCCCAGTGTTGCTTTCATTCAAAGCTCTAGCTTCTATGTCCCCTCAGTGACCTCCTTCTGTAGTCCCCACCCCCAACCCCTGCTCCTGGACTTCTCCCTGCAGGCATGACACTCAATCTATAAGTCATGGCCTCCTATCACAGAATGAATAGCCTCCAAAACTCTCTGCCTGTGAAGTCTGAGGTCCTGAAGAGCGGGTTGCAGTCTTTTCACCACAGGACACTTTCATCAAGGTCATGCTGCTTGCTTAGCTTTCTTCATGAAGCTGCTCCCACAGTGTAGCTCCTGACACCTTCTGTGCCCGTCATAACTCTGCATGGCTGCCCTAGACCCATTCTATATGCAGATTTGGAAATCCAAAATTATTTTAATGCTTCCTTAGAGTGGAGTGCACATTATTAAGCCACCTGGAGGCTTCACAGATAGCCTTCTTCTCCAGCCATAAATGGTAGGAACACTACATGTTGCCTTTAGCAGAATATCACTCTCATCTTGCTCCTTACTGTCCTACTGCATGCCTCCTCACACATGGCATATGGCATTACTCATTTCTGAAGAATTTTCAGCACCACTTAGGTGTGTGCAATGGCCTACACAGCCACTGTTCTTCTGTGAATTGGTAAGGAGGTGAGATTGTCTCAGGAGCAACTAGTCCTGATAATGTTTTAAAGGGTCATACATATATGAAAAGTTCCCCTGCCGTCTGATCAACCTTTGTATACTCTGACATGCAGTGCCAGCTTCCGTACAGCCTCAGCCAAACATGCGTTCAGGCACTCACCGGATCTCCCAGGCACTGGGCTTCTGTATAGGGGAGGGAGGAGACTGGCCTCCACTATTTTGTCCAGCAGGGACTAATGACAACTCTCAGTATTTTGTGACTTCTATCTCTACCATTAATCTGTTGCTAATAATAATTTTGAAGTCACCATTGGGAAGGAAATAATCATGTGCGCAGAGAATGTTTCATCCAGTTAGTATATTGTTGATTTTCTTGGTAGGCTTGTGTACACACGTGTGGATGGGCTGGTAGATATCGTTTCAGAACTGCGTCTCCACCTCATTGAAGCAGACATCTCATTGAGCTTGGAGCTAGCTAATTCTGCTAGACTGGCTTGCCAGAAATCCCCAGGGATCTTCCATCACTCCCTCCCTCCCCAGGTCTGGGATTATAAACAAGTCACCGTGCACAGTTTTTCCATGGATGCTCAGGATCTGAGCTCAGATCCTCACATTTTTAGTGCAAAGCACTTTACCTGTTGATCCATCTCTTCAGCACCCCCAGGTGTTGTTTTCTTTCTTGAGCATGCCGTTCAATATCCTGCTCAAATGAAGGTTTTGGTGGCTACACAGCCCTACACGGGAGCGAGTGGGTTGTGGTTGGTGAAGGGATTATTGATTGAGGCTTTCCCAGGGAGGTATGGCGGCTCTCATGTGGATGTGCTCCAGGAAGAAACCCTGAATCTCTCCTGCAGCCTGACAGGTCCTCTTGAGCTGTAGTCCCTGGGCCGTTGCTGTCTATGTTGTCACCAAGTGCCCTCCACTGCAGTGAGTTTTTGGCTGCACAGCTTTGTGCTCCTGGGTGGGCCACACTACTAGCCACCCACCCAGGGTCTCTTTGGATCCGAGGATGGAAAACACACACACACACACGCGTGCGCACCAGTTAGTTTTAAAATGTCTTAGCTACCTCAAAGGCTGGGTACTCCTAAACCTTTCCATGCTACCCCAGGCCCAATCGGGGAAGTGGCCACTAACCACTTACCTGTAGTCTCACATGGTTGAGTAGCTTGATCCCCTACCACTACTGCATCCCATTTTTCTTCCCCCAGTCTTGGTAATTCTCTCTGTGTCCTACCTTTGCAACTCTAAGTGTCCTGCCCTGTGCCCAGCCATTGGCCACTGGCATCTTTGTTGATAGATCAAAAACCAATTGGGAACAAGGACCTTCAGCATCTGGACACACAGATTCAAAGCATTAGCATCAACACCCCCTACCTCAACCCTATCATCTAGAAAATTCTGTGGCTCCCTCACTACGTTTTTGGTCTGATTTCTGTAGTGTTCTTATTCTAGCTTTCTGAACTAGGTCCTTGGCAGCATATCCAAAATGTTGACAATCCATTTTCTATGAGCCTTTATGAAAAAGAGAGGGGATAAGACTGGCTAGTAGGCCAAGTTGTACCTGAGATGAGATGAGCCTTCCTGAAAGTGACATTCCGTGGTGTTTTGAACTGGGAAGTATTAAAGAGTTAGCTAAGCATTTGGGACTAAGCACAAGAAGGGGACAGTAGAAAATGGAATCTGGGAGGATGTGGATTACAGATTTGCAGGGTTGTATGTGAGGCTGGAGAGCTTGCCCAGTATGGAGGGGGAAGATCAGCAGCTGTAAGATGATTTCTGTACCCATGCCAAGGCCAGGCTCCAGGCCTAGTGCTCCCACACTGATGTCAGAGGCTCTTCCAGCCATATTGGCAGCACACTCCACCAGATGTGTGAGGTCAGACACTATGCTGCCCTGTACACAGAGCCAGGTATAGGAGTGAGGTATGTGCAGAGGTGCTGGCAGGGTCTTAGAAGGAAAGAACTAGATGTCATACTCTCCAAGCTGGTCCCTCCTTAGTCTGTCACTCACTGGGTGACCCAAACATCATAGCCAGTCTTGGAATCTACAAATGCTGGCCCTGTCCGGAGCCATCTGCCTATCTTCCCAGAACATGTTATATAATCCAAGCTAGCATGCAGCCAGCTCCAGCGAGGACAGGAGTAGAGCAGTGGGTATGTGGGAACGTCAGACTGGCCAGATGGTTTTTCATGCATGCTGGTTCCTGTTTTGTATATTTGAGGGCCCCAGAAGATGGAGAATTTGTAAACTCTTTGATTTTGAGGCACTGAACCTGTGCAGAGTCACCTGGGAAGTCACATTTATACTTTCCCTTGGAAGTAGCAGGATTCCCTCCTTTGCATGATGGGGAACAGCTGGCATAATGATGTCATATTTATTATCATTATTGTTTTAAAACATTCAGTAAAATGGGAGCAGAGAGATGTTAGGAGGCAAGAAAGTAACCTGCTTCTACACTGTCCCATGGGCACACCACTAAGGAGGCTGCTGACCATAGGCTGTGTGAAACAGAGCCAGTGCAGCAAGCTTTCTGCTTGCAGTGGACTGTCTGACATGAGCTATGGGACATGACTCCTTATGACAGCTGTCCAGGATGTCTCTCTCTCTAGCCCATTGGTAGGGGCACAGCCTGTGCTGTGGTTCCTGAGTCAGTGTGTGACACTCTTGAGAGATGACTCCTGGCCTGGCAAAGCCTTCCTTCTCTGTCACCTTCTGAGGATCCCACCTAGCTATCTATCTGGCACCAAGTAATTGCTTTATGGAAGGCTGGAAGTGTTTGTTTTCATGTTTGATATTTTTATGCAGCAGAATATACCATATGTGAGCATACCAACCCTTTAAGTGGTACTGGGCAGAGGTGCCCACAGTAGTTCTGGGAGGTGTGCTTGAGGACCTAGAAGATACCCTGTGTACCTTTGGATAAAGCTGACAAAAAGAAAGAAAGAAAGAAAGAAAGAAAGAAAGAAAGAAAGAAAGGAAGGAAGGAAGGAAGGAAGGAAGGAAGGAAGAAGACAGGAAGAAAAAGAAAAAGAAATAGAAAAAGAAAAAGAAAAAGAAAAAGAAAAGGAAAAGGACAAACTGACATCTCTGGTGTTACTAGAAAACACAGACTTGTTATACCAGTTTGAGTCTCTAGCTTTTTTGTTCTGTTAGAGCCTGTGCTGCTATGTGTAAAGGTCAAAGGGTAAGAGGAAGGAGTGTAGAAGGAAGAAGTAGGACAATCAGTCTCCTGACCACAGGGTCCCAGTATGATGTGTAGTCTAGGATTCAGGAGAGAAACTGTGGAAGATGTCCCCAAATAATAGGATAGCCAAGCCAGGCGTAGTGGTGCATGTCTTTAATCCCAGCACTTGGGAGGCAGAGGCAGGCAGATTTCTGAGTTCAAGACCAGCCTGGTCTACAAAGGCCAGCCTGGTCTACAGAGTGAGTTCCAGGACAGCCAGGGCTACACAGAGAAACCCTGTATCACCCCCCTCCCCAAAAAAAGGATACCCAAGGCTTTCCACTGTCTTCTGACTTTCCTCTTTACTTGGTGTGAGCATGTCCTTGGAACTTGGAGAATTCTTTCCTGAAAGGTTTCATAAATTCTGATTTGAAGCTGTGGCACTCCTAGCCTAGAGGGGCAGCCTCATCAGGGCTGTGTGGTTTACCTGGGAGTGAGGTGACTCTGCTGTCCAGGCCTTAATGGTGGCTTTGGTGAAAGCATGGAACCTGCCCTGCTGGAACAAATGTGTATGCTCCTAGGCTTCTGCCAGTCCTTAACCCACTATGTTTGAGTTATGAGCACCACCACTAAAATAATAACAAAACAAAACAAACAAAACATACATGCACAAACAAAAGTACCAGCAGCCCCAAAACAATGACTGTGACATGTCCAGGATTTGTTTATTGTCACACAGGGGTGGGGGTGGGGGTAATGAGTCCCAGCTAAGCAGTGGCTCATGGTGATATATACACAGATGTTTTCAGAAAACAAGATTGTTTCCTCATGTCTGGGACAGGCAGGAAGCAGCCATTATGTTATATGGAAACTACAGATCTTACTCACTTAAGGGAAAGCTGAAAAAATAGTATTGGTATAGAAAAAGAAATCAATGTCAGAACATTATATTTATGTAAATAACATGTGTAAATAAAAGTTTATAAAATAACTAATTTAGAGAATGAAATAATAGAAGAAATAGAACACACACACACAGTGTATATATCTAGCAGTGTTGAGAGTAGATTTGAGGTCCTCAGATATTGCAGACTTTCCCTTGAACCTTACTTAGAGTGACATGGTAGGGCAGCCTTTCAGTCCTCATACCAGCTTTGAGAACAGAGCAATGGACAAGTCAAAAGGTCCTCTTTTCCTAGCATCTCTGCTGTTAACAGGAACCAAAATCTGCAGTAGTATGGCACTCAACATTCAGGGGGGGGGAGTAGCAATTGGGGGAACGTATGTACGGGGATGTCACACCCATTGGCCCAGAGTTTCAGCTAAGATGTGCATTTGCACTGGAGTTTTCTGAGCTGTTAGCAAGTTCAAGCTAGTGACTAGGAACCCCGGGCTCAGCAATGAGTCTGGGATTTTCATCTTTTCTGCTCTTGCTTAAATCGTAAGATACATGCTTCAAATAGGAAAACAGCAATGTCACTTGAAGGCACTCTCCTGGCCTTAAGTAGGTCAGGGTTTTACAGAGATCACAGGTGAGTCACAGTAAACTCAGAGAGTCACGAATCTCATCAGAATTCAGGATGTGCTTTTGTTTTCCCACATAGCACATCTTAAATCCTGGCCAGCTCAGCTTCTCTCTGCCACAACTCTACATCCTGGCCACATACGTGGGATATACACAGTGAGTGCCCTGTGTTGAAACCAGCTACTTGAGGGACTTGCCCCAATCCTGGCTATGAAAGCCTGCCTTTTTGCTAACATAACTAGTAGTAAAACCAAGGCTTGAGAGCAAGGTCTGGGTCACCCCAGTTAACAGGCTCACTCTTAACCTTGCCTGTCTAATGCAAAGAGTTTTATGTGGTCAGTTATTGAATATGCCTTGCTATCCACACCTAGTTCAAGACACAGAATTTGCATCACCCATGGGGTACACTACCAGCTTTTCCAGTGCCACTACTGTCTAACCACTGTCCTTTATTGACTGCAGAGGTTTGTCTTAGTTGTTTAGTCCTCTGCACAAGGGGCTCTATGACATCCTTTCCCATCCTGCACATGTCACCCAGTACTGTGTGGGACTTGTACAGGTCCTTGTGTATAGATGTAGCTCCTCCTTCTTCAGTGATGTGTGAGAATACAATGTGTACTGAGATATGGGGTGGCTCCCACTCTGTACTGCCATGAACTCTGTGGCTTTGGTCATTCTGGATCATGTTTTTGGTAAATATCTGGACATACTCTGTTAGATGCAGAAGTTCTCCATTACAGTTATACATATCTTCAGCCAGGATATAATTCAGCTCTCCAGAAATTCTATTTCCAGTAGGTAAAAGGTAGGATGAGGTTTTCCAGGCAACACAAATCAGGTTAGGGTGGCTATGCTGTGCACTGGAGTTGACACTGCATCAAACAGGGATCCAAAGACACCTTAGGAAGCAGTTATTCTTGGAAATCTGATGGAAGAGGATTGAGTATATGGAGATTCACCTTTGTGAGGACATTCTGTTCCTATTCCTGTTTGTATCACTTTCATCTTTACTGGGCTCAGTGTCTTCCAAGGGAGCATGCCCTGCCCCTTGTAAATTAACTCAGGTAGATATGAGGAGTCTGTGATGTGGGCAAACAGAATGGAACCACTGTGCACTTGCCATTTATGTTGCAGAGGCTTTGCTGTGCACCGGGAAGCCTTAGGGAAGCTTCTGGGAGCCAAGAGCACCACATTCAGGAGCTGCATTTTGAAGCAGCCCAGAGTCTGTCCAGTCTCTACCCCTTCTTGTAGGATCACCTTCTGTCATCGGAGGCAGGTTAAAGCAGAGGCAACAGTACTCTATTGTATAGATAGATAGGGAGGCTCTAAGGTCCTTAACCAAGGACTTTATATGAGCAAGGAGATGGCTGATCTCAGTCTAACTCTGTTGTCCACAAACCTAGTGAAATCCCACCACCCTGCAGCATAACCAATTTCTCTTGTACCTAGCATATGACTGAAGGTAGAGATTTTATGGGGAATGCCCTGGATCTGCTAAGCAACAGGTCCTTTGGTATTTCTTTGAGGTTTACAATTGCAGTCTCCACACTGCACAGGTGACAACATTCTTTTACAACAAACCATGACTGTCAGGCAGCCATGTCAGTGCCAAGCCAAGCCTAGACCAAAGGGTGGAGATGAAAAACCCATCACCACCACTACCACCACCACCACCACCACCACCACCATGACCCCACCACCACCACAACCACCACCACCATCACCACCACCACCACCACAACAACAACAGCAAAACAACCTGACCTTGAGACCTGGTTCTTATGAAACTTAGAAGGACTGATGTAGAGAGAGAGAATTTCTCCCCTCTCTTTCACCTCTGAGAAAGGGGAGGTCCTTCCCAGGGAACTGGACTACACTGGCACCTCAAGTCACTGCAGGACTAGGTACATCCTCTCCCACTGAGGCCAGATAAGAAAGCCCAGTTAAGGGAGCAGGAGCTACAGGCAGGCAACAGAATTAGGGTAAGCCCCTCCCAATTTGGGGGGAAAATGTGCTGAGCTGTCCTCAGAGGATCAATAGGGACACATTGCAGGCCTGCCTTCCTCCTTCAACTACCTTGGAGCCTCAGGCCATGTTTGTTATTTGTCAGCCTGAATTCAGACAGGAGCCTAGCATACTGTCCTCTGAGAGGATCCTCCCAGCAGCTGACCAAAACAGATGCAGAGTATACTAGAATTCTTAAACAGAAGTTTTGATACTGTGCTCGCTTCGGTAGCACCTATACAATGAGAAGTTTTGATATTTTAGTTAAAGTTGCAGCTTTTGCCTGTGTGTATCAATTACTCCAGCACTGATTCTGAAGAGACTCTCTGTGTGCTGAATTGTTTTTCACCTTTGCCTGCTATTATGCATAGGACTGCTTTCTTAATCCCTTTATCAAATAGTTCATTGCTCGCACCCAGAAATGCTACTGGTCTCTGTGTGCTGATATCCTGAAAAGACTGGATTTGTTAATCTGCTCTAAAGCTTGTTTTTGTCTTGTTTTGCACTCTTCAGGGATTTTATACATAAGGTTAGCCTATTATTAAACACCGATGATCTCCCTATATTTAGGAGAACGTTAACAAAAGAGGTTAAAACCTTTACATTGAAAACTAAAAACTTGATGAAAGCAATTGAAAACAAGATATAAACTAATAGAAAGATATCCCATGTTCATGGATTGGAAGAATAATTATAAAAGATTTTCTAAAATGTCTTATTACCTACAGCAATCTACAGTGATGATGTTCCTATCACTGTCTCAAAGTCATTTTTCACAAAATTGAAGAAACCTAAAATACACATGGAGCCACGAATGATCCTGAATGCTTTAAGCAAAACAGAAGGTGCCAATCAATTAGAAAGTCGAATCTCAAGCTGGAGGAGTTAATCTTGGTGACCTTAGTCCCTAATAGTGTCTATTTAATGGTTAAAAAATAATCTTATCTTTGACATTTGGTTAATGGGAAGTAGGCTGCCAGGGTGATGCATGCTAGCTTGTTTCTATACTGTGTATACAAAACAACAACAACACCCAAACATCATATTCTGTCTCATAAATAAATAGTTGTCAATTTAAAAATATCAAAAGATTGTTCTCAATAACATAATAAAGATAAATTTCCTTCTCTTTTTAAGCCCCACCCCCTTGTTCTGTGTGTACACATGTCCCTACCACAGCACTCTCTCTTGATCACTGACACATCAGGGTAAGCCTTAGTAACATGTATCATGATTTCTCTTCTTATATTTTATTAATACTATTTTAGATGAATTTTTTTCTTTTGGTTTTTCATGGACATTTTAGACTTAGCTTTTCTATGTATACAGAAACATCTTTTGGGGTATTTTTGATAAAAATTTATAGGGAATTGACTACTTTAGATTGTTGAGTCGTTTTTATTTTGATTAATGGATTGTTTTGCAGCTGCCTCCAGCACCCGGAGTCTTCCTGTCCACGAGCGTAGTGTGCTGCCTCACGGACCCAGATGCTCCTTTATTTCTTTTGTCGTTATTTTGCAACCTATAAGCCTGATTCATGTCTTATTCAGTTTACATATAAGCATCTCATTTTATTTTGAGTGACTGGGCCACTGTTTAATATCAGTTTTTATATGCTCATTGCTAGTATTTCATATTTAGTACATGAAAACATCATATAGTGTTTGTATATTTATCTTGTACTTTGTGATTTGACTGGGTTTATTCAGCTTGAAAAGATTGTCTTTCGATTATACAGAATTTTCTAGATGGCTTGTGTGGTTGGCAGTAGACAAACTTCACTTATTTCAAAGTCTATGTGTTTTTTATTTCCTTTCTGTGTCTTGTTTTCTGGCTGGACCTCCACTGCCAGGCTGGCTGATGCCTCTGCACAGGAGTGGCCATCCTTCACAGAATGTTCTTCTGGCAGAGCACTCTGGTTCCTGGTGTAAACCAATGATGTTACAGAGTTCCTTAATGCATGCTTTCAATCCTTTTTGAGAAAAGTCCTTTCTATTTACTTTGCTGGGAGTTTTTCATGAGTATGCCTTGAATATCACAAAATGGTTTCTCTGAAATGATTGATATAATCTGATAGATCTTATGTATAGCCTGTTAATACAGTAGATTACATTGCTTGGTTTTCTTAACAGCAGATTAGCCTTGGGCACTGGTACATAGCTGTCTTATGTATTCTCTGCTTCTTAGGAATGTTCATACATTTTTTTTCTGGCTTGATTGGTTGGCATTATGGTAATTCTTGCTCCATAAAATGATTTGACAAAATATTTTTCTTAGACAGGAATCTAAGTGAAAGGAATCATGAGTGAAATTCCACACAGAATTTTTAAATTTTTCTCATGAAAAATACAGAGTAAAAAGAATATAATTCAAAAGCAATGAAAAAGACCAAGTTTAATAGATGTCATCTATATGTAGCCCTTTCTTAGACATAGCTTTACCCCTGAAGCTGCATTTCCCTACAGTCAACTGCAAACAAAAAATGTTGAATGGAAAATTCTAGAAGGCAGCATTATGCAATACGTTAGGAACAGTCCTTGTTCTAAATAACATGTTACAGTGTGTCTGTTTTTATTATTCTGTTCTTGTTAATCTCATATCATGCCTAATGTGTAAATTAATTTTCATTATATCATAAGTATATATGAATTTAAAAACCCAGATTATTCAGGAGTCAAAATTGTCCCGAATTTCTGGTACCTGCTTTGACTTTGGAAGTTATCTTATGTGTATCTTATGTGTACAAAGTAGGCCACTGTACTGCCCTTCATATCAAAAACTGTTCTGTCTCAAAGAATTGTGAGATAACATGTCTGCATGTTACAATTATAATTATAATGCACAGATCTAAATAATTTTAAAAGTCCCACAGTCTTGTATATTAAAAGTTCAATTCCTTTAAAATGTCCAATATTTTTTAAAATTCAGAGTCTCATAACTGTGGGCTCCACTAACATGCTTTCTTCCTTCAAGAGGGAAAATATCAGGGTACAGTCACAATCAAAAGCAAAAATCAATCTCCAACTGTCCAATGTCTGGGATCCAACTCACAATCTTCTGGGCTCCTCCAAGGGCTTGGGTCACTTCTTCAGCTCTGCCCTTTGTAGCACAAACCTTGTCTTCTAGGCTCTGCTTCAGAACATTTTTACCTGTAGGATTCCATATATGCATATAAGACATCTTGGTCAAGCCCACCCCCTCTTACACGCACCTCCAAAACCCTTTCCTGTCCCCTCCCTACTTTCTATCCTAACTTCATGTACTCTTTTTTTTTTTTTAATCCACTTGAGTCCTCATGGTGCTCCCTGCATGTTCATGGGTATAAGACATTTTAACATGTCTGAACCCGATTAGAAAAAAAACTTTAAAGTCAGAAGCTTAAAGGGCGGTTTAGAAGTTTTCACACCAGGTACCACTCTTGGAGCTCACTGGAGATGTGGCTGTTGGTCAGATAATTGCAAGACAGTTGTGTGTGCCAGAAAAGAAGCAGCCTTCCTTTCAGGGGTGTGATCACAGAGGATGTGTGCTTAACATGGACTGGTCCAACAGCACCCACACGTGCATTGTATAAAATGTCTACCTGTAGGTGCCTAAAATAAGATGGTTGGAAGAACAAGAATGAAAATACAATAATAATGTTTCTAAAATGTAACACAGTAACTGCATTATATGTGAGTGACAGCACAGCCCAGGCTACCAGCATCTGAGGCTTTACCTTTGACTATGGAGATTGGCAGAAACAGGATTTTAAGAAGGTTGAATCAGTTTGCTTCCTTTGGTGTTATCTAAAGTGTAAAAGTGCTAATGTGGCTTGCCTTGTTAATGCAGATTTCATTTGAATAAGGAATGTTATCCCTGGCATAGCATCACCCCAAATACTTCACAAGACACACAGGAGCATTCATCCTTAATCTAAAAATTCAAGCTTACTTTAGTGTTTTGTGTAGCAATCTGGCTGACATCTATACATTTTTTTCCTGTCTCTTGTTTGTTTCCATTGAGGATAAAAACAAAGAAGTTGCAGAAGAGTCACAATTCTGTGGCATCTATTTTCATGAGACAGGGTTTCAGTATGGAGCCCAGGCTAGCCTTCAACTCATCATCTTCCCCTGGCTGTCCTTCAGTTGTTACCATGGCAGGTGTGCTCATGTCCGCTACACCTGGTTTAGCAGTCATTTTATTTAGCAAAGTTAGATAGCAGCAGAATTTAGAAGGCTGTGGTTTCCAGGCAGGTGAATATGAGGGCAGACCGTGTGAAATGTCTGGAGTTTCTTGTTGTATTTTTGTTTTTGTTTTTCCTTTCTGCCATTGGTACCTGTAGCAGATATGAAACCTATCCTGGGGTCTTGGCCATCTCAGTGGGGTCTTGGGGACACAGCTGACCTGAAGCTTCTCTGGGCCCTGCTCCATCATTGCTCTTCACACTTCCTGTTCACAATGATCTCACTTCATTTGCTTTTCCACTAATTATTCAGAAAGATTCTTACTCATCCACACATTGTCCCCTGGTTCTATTTGCATTTTTTCCTTTTAGGATGCTGCCTAAATTAGTGTCCATACACTACAGGTAACATGTTACCTTCTTCCTGGATCAGACATAGAAGCAAATACAAGAGTATGCTACCACTGTGAGCATTATCCTGACATCATGCATAGTACTTGGTCTATAGGTCTGAAGATCATATGAAAATTGAACCTCCCTATTAACACCTAAGATCCCAAATCCCAGGAAGAGGTGGCCTAGTGAGGGAAGGCAGTAAGCATCGAGTCTGCTCTCTCCTTACATCAGCATCAACCTCCAGAGCCCCCATTGCCTTTCTTCTGTGCCGAGATGCTGACAGACCCACATGTGATATTCTATTCTGCTTCTGTGAACTTGTTCCAACTCTGGGGGAGACTATGCCACCAGCTCTTCTTTGTATCTGTGGCTGGGCTTAAGGCAGCCGGAGCCAATTAGAATTACAGCTCTGCCAGGAGTGACTCTGAAAAATCACCCCTCTTTTAATGCCAAGTCCTCTTTAATATAAGATCAGAAAACACATGTAGGGAGTTTGCTAGTAGCCATCATGAAAGTCTTCCACTGCGTCCTTTTGTCATTTATGAAGGCCCCAAGAATGTGGAGCTCGGGATAGAGATGGGTTGGGGTGAAATCCCTAAGCAAATTACCAACTTCTCAGCCATCTTCCTCATCCTCAGAAACTGTATTTCCTCTTCTCCAGTTGGAATTGTGATTGAGGAAACCCATGTTCAGATTCCTACCATTCCCCATATCTACTTTACAATATAAATTAAAACATTTGTTCATGCTGGCCTATTTTCTTCACTCAAAATATGGAAGGGAGAAACTTGATTCTTGCCAATCTCTCTGGAATTCTGAGGACATTTGAATCTATTCTGGGTCTTAAAATGTTCATGAATTGTATGTGCTCCATTTTGATATTGACCTAAATAGGTCTTATTGGTTAGACTACACAAATGTATATTTTCTAGAAATTGGTCTTTGAGTCATTAGAATGAATATCTTCCTGATTTGCTGATACAGTAGCAAAGGGAATGCCAACAGTAATTGTGTTGTTACAATAGGAGGGAAACATCCTTATACCAATTCTGTCACCTTGACCAAGAATATTTCTACAGCTTTCAGAGATAGGCCTAGATTGTTCCAAGTGAAGACGATTTATTTTATAAATATTTCCTGTTTCCTTTTGTCCTTTTAAAAGGATCAAGAATGCTACCTTTCAGCCATTGAGAAGATTACTGACATAAAAACTAGGAAATAAATGCTGGCAAGGATGTGACTTTGGAAGCTTTAACCTTGTGGATAGGGTATGGAATGGTACAGTTTCTGGTTGAAACTTTATGTTACTCTAGAAAATTAAACGTGGTTTCAGTATCATTGAAGACATCCACTGTTGGGATGGCCCTAAAAGGATTAGAAATTGACTCAAACAGACATTTGCACATCCAGGCTCCTAGCTACACCATTCCTATCAGCAATATGGCAGCCAGCATCCAAGGGTTCCATGGTGGATAAGAACATAGACACAAGTGCTGCAGGCATACAACAGACTGACAGTCAGACTTAAATAGGAAGGGGCTTCTGACACATACTGCAGTGCTGAGAAACAAACCTTGAGTATATATCTTTATAGGAAAAGTAAGGCAGTCCAAAACAAACCCAGACAAATAAGTGAGATGCTTCATGTAGTCATAAGTTATAGAGGCAGAAAATCAAATGGAAATCATGGGGGATAATGGGGTGTTAGCGTCTAAGGTGGCCAGGGTTTCCTTTTTCAGTGATGAAGAGATGAGTATTAGTGGTGACTGACAGCATTGTGAATGCTCTTCATGCCATTAAACTAGATATTAGAAATAGTTAAGATGGTAAAGGTTGCGCTGGTCAGGTCCTATCACTTGTTTTTAAGTGTGTTTCTCTTGCAAAATAGAAGAGCCACTCATACCTGCTGGGTCCAAACTTGTGTTTATTCTGTAGATAACATGTGACAATGTCAAACACCTGAGATTCTCTCACCTTTAAGGTTGCTGTGCTTGCAGACTCTGTAGCCTTTCTCTGTTTATCCATATCTTATCATTAGTGTGTCTTGGGTATGTGAATGGAGGTTTAGATGCTTGAAGTACTTCTAGTTCAGGCCAGCCTGGAGAGACGGGGGTTTCACTCAACATTGGTTCAGAGCTCAGCCTCCCACCAAATTTATCTGTTCCCTACCTGTTCCTCTCTCAAAAAATGGAAAAATGAGGTGAGTCTTGAAAAATGCCTATGCCTAGATATTCTATATCTTTAAGATATAGACACCACAGTAGATAGCCCTTTCATGTCCAAGCTATCCACAAGGCCACTACCTTTCTGATTTCTCACCACAGGCTAATTTTTTCTAGAGCTCCACATGGAAGAACTAGATACTAGGCACACATCTTCCTGTTACCTAGTGTTTCTGCAGCTTGTTGTACTGCTGTGGACCGTCACGTGTTCCTCTCATTGCTGAGTCCCATTGCCTCACTGTGCCTGGGTGCTGTTGGGTTCTTGGGCTGTTTCTAGATTGGAGCTCTTGCGAGTAAGTCTGCAGTGAACGTTTTGCAAGGTTTTATGTGACCGATGCCTTGGATTCTCCTGAGTTGTTATCTAGGAGGGGCATCCCTGGGTCCTGGGGTGCTACAGGCAGTGATTACCGCTACCCGGAGGAGGTGGCATGGTTCCCTCGCTAACGTGCCCCAATGTTCCAAGTTACCGAGTGAAAGACGCACAGCTTTCCATTTTCGTATGCCTTAAGCAGCTCAATATGCAAGTTACTCCAAACTTCTATGGGGTTAGCACACTCTCCCATCCGATAATCCTGAATTATTACTTACTAAAACCTATATTCCACCCTGGCCACCCAAGACCCAGGCCTGCAGCCCTCCTGGGCCATGATCCCTGACTCTTAGATGTTGGCAGTCTCTCTGCTCTATACTTCCCAGGCCTGATCTTTCTGCTTTCCCAGGCACTTTATAAGAGACAGGTAGACCATGTCACACTCCTGCTCACAATGAACAGGTCAGTGTAGTCACTCTGTGTCCCTGCCAGCCTTTGGTATTGTCAGCCTATGCCCTTCAAGGCACTCCAGTAGATATGTAATAATGTACCGCAGTTTTAATTTGTATTTCAAATTCACAGAATCTTCCTTTGTGAATACTATCCAGTTCTTCTACCCATTTTTATTAGGTTACCTTTGCATTGTTGACTTATAGTTACATCTTTGGATGAGCAGCTTTTAAAAATTGTATAATCTGTTTTCTTATTTTATAGTTACGCCTATTATTTCTATGACTTAAGGAACTTTTGCATTCTCAAAGCCATCTACATAATCTTCTTTTCTCTTGGTATTTTATAATTAAATTTTTATATTGTAGCTTGGGGTTCATCTTCTATATTGTGTGAAGTAAGGCTTGGGGTATTTTTTGCTATGTGATTATTCATTGATTTGGATGATGATGTTGAAATGCCTGCTGAAAATGAAGAGGTGATAAGGTAAGGGGCTATATCTTGGCTATTCAAGCACTTCATCTGTAGCTTTGACAAACCACAATGCCTGGTGGCTACACCTTTCTTGTGGTCATCCCAAAACCCTGACCCTGGTGTTGTAGTGGCTTTGTCCTAGTGGGATGAGGAGATAATGCTATTTGCTTATACTCATGTCCCTTTTGCATAAGCGGAGATGATGTCACCCACGGATCTGGGTGACAAGGTGAGTTCTGATGATGATGTAAGTCAATGCATTCATAGGAGGTCCTCAGCAACCATTTTTCTGACTTGATTCTGACACTGGGGTACATGGCTGTGTTATAGTTGAGGAGTCAGGGAAGGAACAACAGGATGCAATAACCTTAACTAAAACCTTTAATTCAGTGACAGAACAAAAAGGGATAACTGCCACCTACTTAGTTCTGTTGGTAATGTTGGCTATCTTATTTTCGCAACTTTCTCAAATCTTTTAAAGATTACCTATCTGAACTTTTATATTGATTATGCAAAATGAAGAGATTATTGACCAAGGCACATTGTGGGATCTAAACTATTGTAACTACACACATGGCCACTCTGACTTATCTCTGTGCTGGCATCTGGGTGTTCAGAAAATGAATAGATATCTCTTTTTCCATTTTTGTTGTATGACTCAGCTGTGAGGTCTCACATCAGTGATTTGCAATTGATGAACAGAACATTTAAAGTCATTTATTAGAAGTGTTTTAGAAGTGTTTACAGACTTAGCTAGAGCTTTCCCTCTCAAAGGTTCTGATTTTAGGCAGAATAGGTACACTGAGGAACAAAAATAGTAACTGTGAGTGCAGGTGGCATACAGAAGGAGTGAGCAGCAGTGGGTGGGAAGTGGTGGCTTCTAGGACTCTTTGGAGTGTCCTGGCTGAGGTGCAGTGTAAAGGGGTCTCAAGTTACAGACTTACATGTTGAGGACCAACCTCTTGCCTTTTGAGGAGGTCTGCTTAGGCTTCTATTCTGAATTCCCAGTTCCACACAGCCTGTGCCACAGTTGTTGTGGCATTAGTGGTATGTGCCTCCAGGTTATGCTGGGCTAGGATCTTTAGAGGTTGGGATTATGTTCGGGGTAATGGCCAGAGTCTATACAGATGGACTCTGCAATATCCACACTTTTGTGTACCTGAGGCTGTCAGGTTTGTGCTCTTGGCAAATATTGAGAGCTTTGTAATCTCTACAGTAATAACCCAAACCAAGTATTATGTCATGGCAGTTCCCATGCCTTGGAGCTACCTACCATCCTGTAGTAGTCCAGAGATGATAAAAACCAAGATAAAAGTGGAGGAGGCATTTATTCGTCTATTAAAGGTATGATTTCTGAAAAGACAAGAAACAATAACTAACACAGATGAAAAATAAAGTAGCCAGTTCACCCATCCACAACTTGGCCCGTACAAAACATAGTGCTGGGACACACTTGAATATTAGAATTTATGGGAAGCATAAGAAATTACAGAGTACCAACTGGTCCTGTCCCAAAGACAGCATCACTCTGAGAGGAAACTTGCCTTGACTTGTATAATCTTCTACTCGTATCTCACAGTGCGTAGTGCATTTTCACTCCCAACTCTCTGTGAGTCCCTCAGATTCTTCATTTGATTCATTAGTCAGTAAAATGATGTGTCTCTTTAAGAAAGAATTTTTGGACATACTCTGTGGATTGGGGCTATCAAGGGCTTAAGTGAATGAGTACCTTTCCCCTTGCCACAACAGAGTTCAATGTCATTAGGTGTTCAAACGCAACAAAATAGTGGCCAAATGGTCTCCCACTAATGCTAATGTATTAGTCCTGGCTCCTTACTTAAGGACCTGCCCAAGAGGAATCAGGAGAAGGAGATATGGGCTCTTTTGGTAATTCATTGCTGCCTAGAAGACCTGTGGTAATAGGAACCTTGTTACTAACCAACCCAGTCCTTAAAGAAGCCAGACCAGAAGGAGAGAGGTTTCCAGATCAAAGCAAAATGGAGCACAGTCAGGGAGAAAAAATTTCAGATAGATTCAATCAAGACCATATACTCTTTCAGCATACTTCCTCAAGTCGTTCCATAGTATCCTTCCATAAAGTGCTGATCCCACACCAAGATGACTAAGGACTAAAAAATTAATTAGCATACAGAGAAAGCAAAGCCTGGGGAAAAATGAAACACATGAGCAAAAAGGCTGAAAGAATGTGGGTGATTCAGAGACCAACCCAACAATTGGGACAAATAAGTGTCCATCCTCTCAAAGGAAATGGCGGTGAAGTAATCCCTGGAGCACCAGAGAGAAACTCAGAGAAGTGGATGAGTTAGAAAGAAACATGGCTCAGTCTGTGGAATTCAGGTGGTAGAGGCAGAAAACAGGAAGATGGCACTGACTGGGGAGTAGCTGAGAAGCCACAGACTGCTTAGTCCTTGACGTGAAGACACTGTACTGGGAACAGAGGGTCACCAGACTCTAATGTCCCAGAAAAGCATTTTAGAAAAGACAGGGGAAATTAATTATGCAATGCAAGAACACCACATCAATGGGCAGGTCAGACTTGACTGCCATTCAAAGAAATGATGACCTTAAGTAACCTTGCAGAGTGGCCAGTGTGGACCAGTGACTTCTTTTCCATGGAGCTCTCAGCTACTGTCCAGGCTATGAGTGAGAGAGAGAGAGAGAGAGAGAGAGAGAGAGAGAGAGAGAGAGAGAGAGAAGAAAAACAAAAAGGAGGAGAGTGGAATCAGGCTGGATCAGCCTGTGCCCATCAGCATGATCCCAGGACACAGGAAGTGGAAATATCCAGCAGATTTTGAGTGAGACATTGTGTGGGGGAGTGAGGGCAGTAATTTATCTAGCGAAATTACCCTAGTATTCAGAAACAATTGGAAGAACATTCACACACATGCCATTAGTCATAGAACTGAGCTTCTGTGAGTATTTTTGAATAGGAATTTGCAATAAAACTCTTAGATGTCAAAATCTCACCAAACTAGGATTAAAGGAAAGAGTTTGGCATTGCCTGGTGGTAATTGGCCTTGGATGTGTTTAATATAAGATGAAGACCTGTCTGTCAGAGTTACATTGGCAGCTCATAATACAAATGATGTCAGCCTTGCTCAGCACACTATAACTTAGGAAAGTCATGATGGAAGAGTAGAAGGGAAACCTAAGGTGTAGTCATCCCTCTGTATCTCTGGGTTGTGCATCTGTCAAATCCACCAGCCCCAGATCTCAACTATAAATGTTGCTTCCAAACACATGCAGATGTCCTTTTCACCATGTTAGCTCATCAGTGCAGTATAACTACCATTGAGGTCCACCCGAGATGAATTAGAGCACCTAGAACTATGTGCTAGGTTGTGTATAGATGCTTGCTTATGTTATATAGGACCTGGAGTATCCACAGACCCTGCCTGTGTGAGAGATCTTGGGATCCAGTCCCTCAAGGGTACCAAAGGGACAGCTATAAATAATGTCCTCTCTTAAGGAGCAAAAGAGTCAAGGAATGGTCTCTGTGCTGAAAACAGTCATTGTAATAATGAAGGTTATAACATTCTTGTTACCTTTAAATCAGTCTTGAAGCAAAATGTCTCTTAGGAAGAAATTTTGTCTGAACTTCAGTGATCGTCCTGTTTTGCCATCACAGTCTTTTTTTTTCACTACCCTTGTGAGAAAGTGGGCAGTGTGCTAGAGGGATGGAGAATACCTGCTGAGCTGGTACTCAGGAGTGGAACATCATGGCAAAGTGACAGGTGTTGCTATGGAGATTGAGCAGGTGAAGGGATTCAAAACTAGGTACAACTTTGCTCAGACAGGTCTCTCTGAAGAGGTGTGTGGAAAAGGCCAATATGGCTAAAGAAATGTGGTTCCTGATCCTGAACATGATCCACCCCACTCCAGACCACTGAGTTTTCTTTCCTTGTCTTGACTTACTTTCATTAGGTGGTCTGTCCACTGGGTGATCCTGCCCCACACCACAGCCTTCCGGACTTGGACTGTTTTTCAGATTTTTTTGGGGGGGTGGTTTGGTTTTTCCTTTCTTAATGGCTTTTGGGGTTGTCTGAAAGATGATCAGTGGATAAATAAGGATGAGTTAGTGGATGAATGAATTGATAAATGCATGACAAATCACATAATAGAATATCTGCCATGACATATTTTTTATTTTAAATTTAGTGCTTTCAGCATAGACTGCCTTTTGGAACCATTATGAAACCCACATTTTATATTGTGGGATTGGCCAGTCTGATATTCTGGCATCTTCTGATAAGCCACAAAAGTTGTTCTGGGACATTTCTTCAGGTACCAGAGCAGCCAGAAACATTAAAATCACAGCCAAGGCCTGCATCTGTATTGATTTAAGGAGAAAATAATTTTAAAGTCTACCCTAAAGGTTTGGGAAGCGGTGTCCCTGAGCTGAGGTCTTAACTGAAGTACTCTTGTGACGTCTATCCACATCTTCTCTACAGTGCGGTTGCCTCTGTCACAGACACGGCAATGCCTGGGAGCAGGGCTGTGACTAACTGAAGTATCTACCTGATGGCAAGATGGGTTGCATGCTGACAGTCACATGTATAGATGTGCTACTGTGTGTGCGTGGCTCTGCTTCCCTGGTTCCCATAAGTGTTGCTGTCTATTTCTGTACCCTGGGACTGAGACAGACCCTTTTCCAGAAGCCCAGCTCAGGAATATTGGTGGATATGGTCAGGGTCCTGCTTATGTTCGGAGAGCTTCCCAGGGTGTCATCCAGAAAAAGTGCTCTTTATGTGTTGGGGTTTTTGTTTGCTTGTTTGTTTTTGTTTTGTTTTTTCTTTTTTTGATCTTTGACCCACAAGCCTCAAGACTGATAAAAGTATTCTTATGTGGCCAATGAATCTTTTGAACGTTGTTTTTAACTATTGGAATTCATGACCCATTGGGAAAGGTTTTTGTCCCTCTTTGCTCTCTGTAGGTTTGGTTTTTCTTTTTCTTTTTCTTTTTTTTTTTTTGCTTTTAAATTTTTATTTATTAATTATTACTTTATTTTTCTATTTTTTTTACAAAGAGTTTTATTTAAATATTTTTATTACATATTTTCCCCAAGGAGCTAAAGGGATCTGCAGCCCTATAGGTGGAACAACATTATGAACTAACCAGTACCCCAGAGCTCTTGACTCTGGCTGCATATGTATCAAAAGATGGCCTAGTCGGCGGCCATCACTGGAAAAAGAGGCCTATTGGACACGCAAAATGTATATGCCCCAGTACAGGGGAACGCCAGGGCCAAAAAAATAGGAATGGGTGGGTAGGGAATTGGGGGGGAGGGTATGGGGGACTTTTGGGATAGCATTGGAAATGTAATTGAGGAAAATATGTAATAAAAAATATTTTTAAAAAAAAGGTTTGGTTTTTCAAGACAGGGTTTCTCTGTGCAGTCCTGGAACTCACGCTGTAGACCAGGCTGGGCTCGAACTCAGAAATCTGCCTGCCTGTGCCTCCCAAGTGCTGGGATTAAAGGCCTGTGCCACCACTGCCCAGCCCCCAAAAGGGTATGTTTAATCTTAAAGATTTTCCATATAGGAGAATTTTAAGATTGAGGTGGTTTGTGAGGGATTTGGGGGTTTGTTGTTGCTGTTGTTTGGGGCATGCTTATTTGCTTGTTGTTTTATGGTGGGTTTATTTTTTTGGCCAGTTATTATCCATGAAAAACTTGTATGCTTCTGTTAGGGTATACATTTTACCTTCTACTTTAGATTGCATTTGTAGATATATCTTTCCTGGAAACTTGACCAGGGTGTTTCCAGTGTTTTCCCATGTGGTCCCCACAGGACTGGCAAGATTTTACGTGACATCTCTGCAGACTGTAGAAAGTACCCAAAACTGACAATTACAGTATACTATTTAAATACAGTTTTCCATGATCTCAGCAAGTAAAGAGTTCTGGGTTTCATGTTCCTTGTCAGTGACTAGAAAAGCAGGTTGTCCAAGGAGCACAAGCCAGTTGCACATATCTCAGCAGCAGCACCTCATGACTAGATCATCTTGGAGCCTCTCTTATCTTACTTGTAAACTAGGTAGGGTGGTCAGACTTACCATTTTCTTTGCTGTGTCTATGTCACTGCATTGGATGGAGGAGGGACTCACACTGGGGGATTAAAGAATTCTAGGAGAGAGGCGGAGGCAGGCGGATTTCTGAGTTCGAGGCCAGCCTGGTCTACAAAGTGAGTTCCAGGACAGCTAGGGCTATATAGAGAAATCCTGTCTTGAGAAAACCAAAAAAAAAAAAAAAAAAAAAAAAAAAAAAAGAAAAAGAATCCTAGGAGATGTAGCTCTGAGCTTCAGGATAGATGAACCTTAACAGAGGCCTGCTGTGGTAACCCAGGTCATTGCCTGCCCCCCCCTGGTTTTGATCTCACTCTGGAGATCCCTTCTGGTTGATTCTTCCTGAGTTCCCTCACATAGCCATCCCTGAATGCTTTACCTCACACAGGATCAAAACAACAACAGAAAACAATATAGATACAGTCAACCTCTTCCTGCTACAACAGCATTAATTTTGAAGCAGTGAAAGACAACCCACAGAACAGAGGAAAGTATCAGCAAGTTGGATCTGATGAGAGGCCTATACCTAGTATATACATTCTCAAAAATAGTATTTCTGCTATTTAGAGAGCCCAGTACACATTAAGAAAAAATACAGGAATAGTCCTGTGCTCTAGTATATATGTATAATCCCTACAGAATATTGACAAAACTGTTTTAAAATTTTAAAATAACTTTTGAGATCGTGAATAAATAAATCATTTTATTCTTTAAAAAAAAGAGGAGAAGAAGAAGACACACATTGTCCCATGGGCACACAAAAATGCACAGTGTTATCAGTCATTAGAGACTTGTGAATAAAAACCACAATGCAATCACTTCACACCCAGTAGGATATCTATAATGAGAAAAGAAAAGACAAGTGTTGGCAAGGTGGCAGAGAAATCAGAGCTCCCATGCATTGCTGGTGATGAGAATCAAATGCTAAATCTCTGTGAAATCAGTTGGATAGCACCTAAGAAACAAACAGAATTTCCATCTGACCCAGCACTTTCACATGCGTATGTCCGCAGAAAGCTTTTTCTTGAGTGTGCATTACGTGTTAATAACCCAAAGGTGGATCCAAGCCAACTGTCTATCTACTGATGCCCTGTACAATTAGAATGTAATGTGCATAGCACCTTGTCTTCTGTGGTATATAATGGCATATTACTCAGGAAATGATGTGCTGGGTTACATTCTGCTGGTCCTCAAAAACATGCTAAGTGGAGTTATCCAGCTACAAAAGATTATACATTGTATGATTCTACTTACATGAGAGAAAATGGCACATTTATAGAGTCAGAAGATAACATTAGTGGCTGCCCAGTCTGGGAAGCTTCAGTGAGCATAGCCAGTGGCTGAAGATCACAAGGTGTCTTCAGAGTGACAGAAATGCTCTCATATTAGATTGTTCTCATAGTTACATCACTCTGAAATTATGATAAAACCCACTGAACTATC
This sequence comes from Mus musculus, assembly GCF_000001635.26. NCBI lineage: Eukaryota > Metazoa > Chordata > Mammalia > Rodentia > Muridae > Mus > Mus musculus. The sequence continues at coordinate 63,488,643 of NC_000073.6, forward strand.
CATATTAAATAGTCTGTGTAAGTGGAGTATATCATAATGAAGTTGATTAATGAATTTAAGGAATCTTTGAACTCAGACTCCCAAATTCCAATGGATGGATAGAAGTACCTGTCCATCTTATGTGGCTGAGTCCCTGGCCAGGCAAGGAGACAAAGGCTTCAGCCAACACCAATGTATGTGTGTGTAAAGATGACAAATGCTGTTTTCCTTTAACCCTGACTTGAAGGGCAGTTAGTATTAAAATGAAGACATGCACGTGAATCATTCAATACAGTGCTTGGCATGTTCAGTTCCAATGCCTACGTCTATGTGGCTCAGCCCTGGAAAGAATTATAAGTACAAAGTAAAGTTTATATATAAACATACATATATGTATAGGCATACATATAGACATATATGTGTGTATATATATAGATAGATAGATATAGATAGATAGATATAGATATAGATGGAGAATACTGTCTAAAGAAAGCCCAAGAGGAATGCAAAAATGAAAACATTGACATCCAGTCAGTCATTTAAAGGAGGGGACTAGGAATTTATTAATTCCTTACATGGGGTACTGTGCTGCTTAATTTTTATCAGGTCAACACAAAATAAAGTCATCTAGGGAGGGCAAACCTCAGCTAAGAAGATGCTTCCATCAGTGATCTGTAGGCAAGTCAGTAAGACAGTCTCTTGGTTACTGATTGATGGAAGACCTAGGCGACTGTAGGCAGTGACAGGTAGATTTAAAAAACAACAACAACAACAACAAAACAACCTGAGTGAACCATGGGAGCAGACAAGTAAGCCATGTTTCTCCATAGCCTCTGCTCCGGTTTCTGCCTCTCAGTTCCTGCCTTGAATTCCTGTCTTGGCTTTCCTGTCATGGTGGACTATAAGGTGTAACCTGAAAAAAACCATTTCCTCCCCAAGATGTTTATGGCTATAGTGTTTATCACAACAATAGAAAGCAACAGAGACTTTTTATCTTAAACCCATAGATGTGAAGTTCTTCTCATATATATCTGGAGACAGCCTCATCTGTCTCTTGGTAGTGATATGTAGGCTCCGTTCTCTGCTGGTATGAGGACTTCTGGATTTCTGTCTGGTTTTATTATCATTAGCTTCCACTCTTTGTTCCTGTGATGTGAGATCAAAGAAGACAACAAAATGTTTAAGAGCAGAACGGGACCAAAGCAAGCTTGTTTTGAGCAACCTCAGTAGGCAGGTAACATACAAAGCAAGAGCTCTCTTCTGCCTTTCAGATTCCAGATTCTGTCTATCTGTCATTCCATATTCTGTCTGTCTGTCATGTGGAAGGTACTGCCCATTCACTGGGGTGAAAGCAAAGGACTGGATATTTAAAATATATGTGTGCCTGAAAGGCAATTACAAAACCATATATACTGTAATTACAATTTTAACAATTAAAATATATGCTATAAAATGTTACATTTATAGGAAGCTCACAGCCACCCATTGGACTGAGCACAGGGTAACCAATGGAGAAGATAGAGAAAGGACCCAAGGAGCTCAAGGGGTTTGCAGCCCCATAGGAGGAACAACAATATTAACCACCCAGTACCCCCAGAGCTCCCAGAGACTAAACCACCAACCAAAGAGTACTCAAGGTTTCAGCAGTGTATGTAGCAGAGGATGGCCTTGTGGGACACCAAGGAGAGGCCCTTGGCCTTGTGAAGGTTCTATGCCCCAGTGTAGGGGAATGCCAGGACAGGGAAGCAGGAGTGGGTGGGTTAGTGAGCAGGGGGAGGGGGAATGGGATAGAGGGTTTTTCAGAGGGGAAATGAGGAAAGGGGATAAAATTTGAAATGTAAATAAAGAAAATATCTAATAAAAGGAAAAAAATGTTACACTTATATATCATATATTAAAATATAAGCACATACAGGTTTGAAGAAAAGTATGTTTTTAGTTATGCACATACTACTCCACCACTCAGAGAAAACAGTCTTTGTGGGTGAAGTAAAATTCATTGACATTTTAAAGTTCCTCACAGATAACCACTAATAGCATCTATCCTTCCAGATTCTATTTATTTGTTCTTGAAATATATGGCTCCTTCTAAGTATGCTCTTCCACCTGAGCATTTACAAAACATCCCTGTGTACTAATAAATGAAATATATAATTCAAAACTTTTTCCAGGAAATTTTAGAGCCACGAAAGATTGGCAGAAATGTTCTTCCTTGTTATATGTGCTCCCACATCCAACCTGAAGCTCGCCTGGGCCCATCAGGTTTGGGCACAGGTGCCTTGTTCTTAATTTTCAGGTGCTATATCAAGCCATTTTGTCTACCTTAAATAAACTTCTAGATATTTAACCTCCTACTCACCGTAGATAACAGCAGTTACGGGTCTACCCTGCTTTAAGCCCTTCCCTTAAAACTTTATGTTTTAGAGTGGGGAGTCTGTGATAGAGTACTTGCCTAGTTTCTATGAGGCCATGGCTTTTCTCCTAAGTACTTCAAAAAAATATTTAAGTTTTGTGATATAAAGCCCGTTCTTGGGTCCATTTCTTATTATTTTATGAAGAAGAGTTATTTCAAATTTGGCCAATTGCTTCTGGGTTCGAGATGGGGACATGTTGTCCACTTCTGTTTTCAGCTCTAGGGCCTTCTCTGGAACAGACCCACGCAAGCCCTTGGAGGGCTTCCTCAGACTCTGTGCTGTATTCATAGGTGCATCAATTATGCTGATGGAGAGGACCTTGTTTCCTTGGTATCCTACATCCTCTCTGCTTCTGTCTCCTTTTCTGCATGGTTCTCTAAGCCTGGAGGGAGGGATTTGATGGATACATCCCATTTATGGCTGAGTGTTTCTTGTAGGTCTATATAGTCCTTCCATAAGCTGAAGGATAAAGCCTTTCTGAAGATGGCTTGAGTGAGGACCTGATCTATAAGAATAACAGAATGTCATTAGAAGTCATTTTATTGCTACATTTATTTTTGTTTTTAGAACAGTAGAATTCCATTTTACCCTAAGTCTCTGGGCAATCTAGTCTCAGGTCAACCAAGCAGTGTTAAGTATGGGTTCCATCAATAGGTTTGTAACTGGGTGGATATTTATCCTTCTCTTTTGGTAGCATGCAGAGTATCTTTACCTTCCTGAACCAAAGACTCTACAATAGTGGTCACAACCTGTGAGTCATGATCTCTTTGATGGTCAAACAACCCTTTCACAGGGCTCACCTATGACTATTAGAAAACACAGATATTTACATTATGACTCATAAGTTGCAAAATTACAGTTATGAAGTAACAAGAAAATACTTTTATGGTTGCAGGGGTCACCATAGCACAAGAAACTATATTAAAGGGTCACAGAATTAGGAAGGTTGAAAACCACCGCTGTAAACCTAACCTCTGTAGTCCTATGGATTGTAGCTTGATTACTGTTGACTTAATAGCTTATAACCATTTACAAGTGAATACATACTGTATTTGTCTTTTTGAATCTGGGTTACTCACTCAAGATGGTTTTCTCTAGTTCCATTCATTTACCTCTGAATTTCATGATTTCATTTTTTTAATGGCTGAGTAATACTCCACTGTATAAGTGTACCAGAGGGACCTCTAGAATGTTTTCAATTTCTGGCTATAATGAATAGAGCAGCAATGAACATGACTGAGCAAGTGTCTCTTTGTGTATGTTTTGTTTTTAAAGATAAGTTAAAAATGTTGACATTAACTTATATCTGCTGGGAGAGGGAAAATCAGTTTTCTCCAATAGTGTAACACTGGATATATGAAGCCCTGAAGGACAGGCCTTATGTTCAGGAGTAGCTGACCATCAGCTTTTTGGTGTGTGTGTGTGTGTGTGTGTGTGTGTGTGTGTGTTTCTTTTATTTGGTTATAGTTTGGTGGGGGGGGGTTGTTTTCTCTTGTTCTTTTTAGATGTGGTTTTATTCTTTCTTGGTTTGGGGATATTGTTATTATATTGGGTTTTACTTGTTTTCAGAGAATTAATTTAAAGTTAGACAGGTAGTAATTTAAGATCTAGGGAAAAGATCTAGAAGGATTTGAGGGAGGGAAAAATATGATCAAAATATATTTAAATTTAAAATTGTTTTAAATTCTGCTACTGCTACTACTAGTAGTAGTGGTGGTGATGGTGGTGGTGGTGGTAGTAGTAGTAGTAGTAGTAGTAGTAATAGGATAAAAAGAAAAATGACATTAGGGTAGCTCCTACATAGGACAGGCAGTCTCACTCCATCCCCACTGATGTAACAAAATACTATAGACTGAGTGAGTTATAACGAATGGACATTTATTTCTCACAGTTATAGATGCTGAGAAAACCAAGAATAAGGTCTCAGTGATTCTGTGAGTAGGAAAGGCTCTCTGCTCCATGGAGGGGACCTTGCTGTATCCTCACATGGTGAGAAGCAGGACAGATGTCCACTGTGACCCTGCCTGGAGGGATGGAAGAGGGAGGCATCCTTGGGAAATGTCTCTTATGAGAGCATTTATCCACTTCATGAAGAGGAGGACCATCTCTTCATAACTCATCCTGGGGTTTAATTTTGACCCACTGACTTTGAAACTCACATGCACTTGAACCTTGGCACTATGTGCCTGGGTGAGGCAGGTGGACAGCAGCTAAGACCCCAAGGAGAAAACAAGCTTTGCCTTTGTATAAGATCAGCAGTTAGGATTTTGTCCCCCTTAAATACTGTTGCTTTTGTATTGGGGGTCACAGACCCCCTTCTCTTCCAACTCTTCCTGAGATACTTAACTTTTTAAAATCGTAGTCGTCCTACTGTGCTGCAGAGCACTAGAAATCCTTGTGGCTAAGCTTGCCCCAGTCACATAGCACATTGTGTTACTGAGTTCCCAGAAAGCAGAATGGGCTGATTGATAAGAACTTCAGTGATTGTAGAGAGCTGGAATGTAGGTGGAGAGCAAAATTACCTACTGTCTTGACCTACCTCGGCCCCTAGGGGGCAGTTTACTGCCTGCTTCTGTGTCCTGAGTCCTGAACTGGGTAAGCGTTAGCAGCAAGGAAGGATGAGCTTATCCTCGCATGGCTCTTGACTGAGGGTGTGAATATCCTCTCATGGCTCTTGACTGTGGGTGTGAATATCCTCTCATGGCTCTTGACTGTGGGTGTGAATATCCTCTCATGGCTCTTGACCGTGGGTGTGAATATCCTCTCATGGCTCTTGACCGTGGGTGTGAATATCCTCTCCTGGCTCTTGACAGTGGATGTGAATGTGACTAGCTGCTTGAGATCTCGCCTTGACCCTTTTCAACTGTTAGGTGAAGTCTTTTGAAATGACATACAGGCCTCTACCTTCCACTGATGTAGAGGCTAAGCACACCATCCTTCCTGCCTGATGTTGCTAGCAATGTATTTGAAAAGAGCCTTGATTTATGACTTTGTTCTGTTACTGTAGAAACTTCATGAACCTCTTACCACATTAGAACATGCCATTTGAAATAATCTGCATCCTTGTTCCTGGACCATGGTCAATCACATTTGTTTCTAGAGTTAACTCTCCAGAGTAGACTACCTTTGAGGTAAAATCTGGTGTTTTGTTTTGTTTTGTTTATTCTGTTTTTTTTCCCAACACACATATATCAAATTACAACACCAAAAAAAGTACGTGACTACTATGTATCAATTTAAAAATCAGCAAAGGAAACAAAACCCATTGCAGAGCTACTCATTCTATGGGATTCATTCTAGTCTGTATGGTCCAGTATGGTGGGGAACCTAGCTACAGAGCCATTGACAGTTTTGTTAAGGCCATGCCTCCTTACAGATCAACCACATCCCATATAAATGAGCATCTATATATGTTCAGCACAAATTGAACTGTTGTGATAGGTTGTATATCCATGGATAAAGGGGAATGCTTTAGTGTTACATATAGCTTGCTGTCTTAGTTTTACTAAGGGTTTTACTACTGTGAACAGATACCATGACCACAGCAACTCTTGTAAGAACAGCATTTAATTGGGACAGGCTTACAGGTTCAGAAGTTCAGTCCATTATCAAGGCAGGAGCATGGCAGCATTCAGGCAAGCATGGTACTAAAGAGGACCTAAGTTCTACATCTTCATCTGAAGGCCACTTGGAGAAGACAGACTTCCAAGCAGCTAGGAGAAGGGTATTAAAGCCCACACCCACAGTGATACACCAAATCTAACAAGGCCACATCTACTCCAACAAGGCCACACCTCATAAGACTGACATGCCCTGGGCCAAGCATGCCTTACCTCTTATAAGGAATAAATAGAATACCTTTTTGTGTACTTCAAGAACACACTAGAACTACACGTCTTCAGTTGGACATTCTACCCAAGGACTTAGACTAATGAGACTTGCAAAGCTGTTGCTGCTTTTCATCTTCTGACAAGGGCAGTGTTTTTGTTAGGGTTTCTCTTGCTATGATAAAACACAAGGCCCAAAGAAACTTACTGGGGGTGGGGAGAATTTGTTTCATTTTATACCTTATAAGTCCATCATTGAGGGACACCAGGCTGGGAACTCAGAGAAGGAACCTGGATACAGGAACTGATTCAGAGGACATGGAGGAGCACTGCGTACTGGCTTGCTTCTTATGGCTTATTCAGTCTGTTTTCTTATAGAACCCAAGACCACTAGGTGTCCCCAGACACAATGGACTAGACCCTCTGCCATCAATACCTACATGATCAGGTATGGGAGGTGAGGGTAGAGGGAGACAGGAGAAAAACCCTGAGGGCCAGCAGAATGAATGGAAATATTCATCCTCAAGGGATGAAAGGTGGGGGGACTCTCTAGAAAGTACCAGAGACTTCGGAGGTGAGAGACTCTCAGGACTCAAGTGAGAGACTTTAGATGAAGTGTCCAATACTGGGAAAAGAGAACTCATAGAGATCACCTCCAGTAGAAAGACAGGGCATCAATTGGAGGGATCGGGTTGCCATCCCACAGTCAAAAACTCTTACCAGAATTGTTCCTGTCTAAAAGAACTGCAGGACAAAAAAAATGGAGGAGAGACTGAGGGAAAGGAGAAGATCCAGAGACTGGATCAATTTGGGATCCATCTCAAGGGGAAGCTCCAAGGCCTGACACTATTACTGATGCTGTGGTGCTTACAGACAGGAGCCTAGCTAGCATGACTGTGACAGAGGCAGATACTTACACATAACCATTGGGCTGACCCCTGTGAAAGGGAAAGGCTGGAAGAAGCTGAGGAAGAGGACAACCCCATAGGAAGACCAGCAGTCTCAACTAACCCAAACCTGAGCTCTCTCAGACACTGAACCACCAACCAGGCAGTATACACTAGCTGGTCTGAGGCTCCTGACACATACATAGTAGAGGACTGCCAGGTCTGGCCTCAGTTGGAAAAGATACACCTAACCCTCAAGAGACTTGAGGCCTGAGAGAGTGGGGAGGCCTGGTGTGTGTATGGGGGGGGGGGCATCCTCTTGGAAACAAGGGGTAGGAGGAATAGGATGAGGAACTCTGGGAGGAAAGAATGGGAGGAGGCCAACATCTGGACTGTGAAAAATACAAGTAATAAATAAATAAATAAGAAGGTGACTACCTGAATTATTTAGGCATTTGCTCTATTGAATTTCCCCCCTCTCTGATGACTATAGCTTGCATCAAGTTGACATAAACCTAGCTGGGACAGGCAAGGATAAGCTGGGATACTCCAAGCACTGTCTCCAACCTCATTTATGTTGAGTACTGACGGGCCTGGTCTGAGGATCATCACAGAGGAAAACTCCTGCAGAATATCTGGCTCCTCTCAGACCTTGGTTGAAAGCTGATGCAGAAGAGTTAGGAACACTGGAAGCCCAGTGTACTAACATACACCAGGTAACCTTGAACTACTTCCTCATGGATATACATTTGCTCATCTGTGAGATAGGATGGTCATACATCATTCTAGCTGACCTTGAAGAATGGCTGTGATGAGGACACTGGTAAACAGATGTGGGCCCCATGTTTCCCGCAGCAGGATCTTTCTTCTGTGGGGCTCACAGCCCTCTGCTCTGGCATGTGTCTTTCCCTGCTAAATCAGAAGCTCATCATAATTGTTCCTGCTGCTCCATTGTGGCAGGGACTGCTTTGACAAATTTTTACATCCCATGGATTTGTGTGATTACAAGTAAAATAAAGTGGTATCTCAGGATGGGGGTGTGGCAGAAGGTAGTGCCAGGGTTTGGGAATTCTGAGTGCCTCCGTTAAGGAACAGGGATCAAGTGTTAAGGCAAGTTGACTATGTCCACCTGGAGACAGAATATCTGAATAGAGTAGAAAATGTGATTTCTGTAGCTGGAAGATCACTGTGGCTTCACCAAGGTGGTGTGTTGAATTATGAACACATACTTAGCCATTGTGTACATGGATGGATTCACATCAGTGAAAAAAAAAACTACTCAACAAACATAGAACAGAGAACTTAGACATCATGTTTAGAACGTGACTTTCAATAGCGTTAAAGGCCTTCTCTGCCTGTTAGTTGTGCTAAGACTGAACAGGGATCATTGAACAGTATTACATGCATAGGGTTGTAGCAAGTCCCCTGTAGTCATCATCAGTGCCCGTGGTCCAGTACCCGCCTGTGCAACACATGGTCAGAGCTGTGCAACACATGGGGCTTCTTGTGGTAGGGTGAACCCAGGAAGTAAAGTTGATGCTACTCTGAGAGTGGTGAGTCAGACTGACGTGTGTGACTTGTGGGACTGAGCATTTAATTGTTAAACAGGGATGGGTCTCAGCGACTGGAATGTTAGTTACTAGGCCAGTGATCCTGAGTGCTTTTTGTCTCTTTTTCTCTGCATTGTTATCAAGTCAGTCACGTCTTAGAACTGAGCACTGTGGTTATCTCTCTGGCTGTTTCCCAGAATTCCCAGTGAAAACGTCTTTTCGGGCATGTCCATGTAAACAAGAGGTGCTCCCAGTCTAAGTGGCATGGCAAAGGCAGGAACAGAATTTGTATGGCTCTTCCAGGAGACTCGTGTTTATCAAAACATTTTGAAACTAGACAGCTGTACAGAGTGGCAAACTGGAAATTTTCCATTATGTTTAATGATGTTAAAATATATCCCTTTACAAATAAAATCGGGCTGTTTATCTAATAAGCTTGAGAGAAATACTGTGTTCTGTCTTCTCTGCAATTATTCACTGTGCCCATTCTATACCCGAGGCTGAGACGGATCCATCAGAGTACTGATCACTTACATGGGGTCCAGTATTCCTCAGTCCTGTTTTCTCAAAGTACTCCCTCAACCCCTTTGTCACATGCACTCCTCAGATCCAGTGTTTATGGAGAAGTGAACAGATGCAGGGTATGTCACGTGGGAAATCCTGTAGTTGCTCCTCTTCCCAGTCTAATTTAAACAGTGATTTATTGAATTCCTAATACATACAAGGCAAATCATACAGAGTCGTGAGTGGAATGCTCGTCATTTTGTCCTTGACTCATGCATCACCGCCATCACCCACATGAACACGACTGTCTTCATGGGCACATGTGCATGCTTGTATATCCTGGCTTGCTCGATCACTTCCAGAATGGAGTTGTCTTTGTGCAAGGCACAAGAATCCTCAAGTAGCAATACCTCTGTCTTGCGTTTGATGTGGAAGTAGCTGGGATGGTCCTGGACCTGAGGATCTGATTATGAGGTTTTGAGAGACTATACATGATGTGATATGCTTATATGTGTAAGGAGAAACTCAGTATAGGAGGCTTATCTCTTACATTTAAGGCCATGGATATAGAAGACCAAGGGTCAGGCTCTCAATACTTAGCATGTGATTGAATAACCTACTCTTCATACCTGTAGTCATATTGTCTAGATGGTAATATGTTTTTTTCTGTTTTTTTTTTTTTGAAACAGGTTCTCACTGTATAGTCAAAGCTGGACCCAAACTCCCAATTTCCCTGCCTCAGTTTCTCAGATGCTAAGATTATGGTTGTGCCCTGTTGCCTGGCCCAGATGATGATTCTAAAGGCTGGTGAGGCTGAAGAAAGCCAGGAGTGGGAGGAGGTGGCTAGTCTGTCCATTGCCTTCTAGTTCAGCTCTCAGTGAAGAGATCCTGAGGCCCAGACTCTTGGTCCACACAGTTATTCTAGAATTTTTCCAGGCATGAGTGGGACTGGATGACTTTCTCTGGCCCGTGAAGCTGGCCCAAGTCTTGTGTTTCCTTGGGAGTTACTATTATCATGGCATGATGTTCTTTCCAGGCTGTCTCCTCTCCTCCTGCAAGGGCAACTGCAAATGAGAAATCATTTAAATTCTGTCCCTTCTACATTTAAATTACCTCACAGTGGCTGGCGTGGCTGTTGGGAAAGAATTGGTGAAGGGCAGTTGTTGTTGTATGCTCCGGAGCCCATCAGGTAAGTGTGCTGGCCAGCCGGGGGGCCTCTGGGGTGAGTGTTGAGTGGGTGGGCGAATCTTCCTGGGACAACACTAGGTAGACCATTTTGATAAAATGGAACACTGAATTGGAGAATTTAGGAGAAATAGGCTCATGAGATGTTCCTGTAGGTAGAAGCTTTACTTAGCACCACCTCTGCCTGTAGCATGGCTGGGGGACGAGGGAGCAAGGCAGTGGGGTTAGTGTCCACCACTCTCTTGGGTCTCCTGGGGGTGACTGCCACACAGGAGTAGTGAGAAGCAAGCAGTTCCCTCACTACCACCATTCCTGCTTGGTGGAATGAATGAGAAGTGGCTGCCTGACCAAGAGACTGAATGATTGCTAACTTTGCTTTGTGCCCAGCTGGAAAGGCAGATTGCCATGAGTAAGGGCACTGACCATGGTAGATGGCTGGGATGATGGCCTGCAGGGGTCTCCCGTTCCAACCCATGGAACTGGGCAGGTGGCAGCCTTCTGTGTGCCCGTGTGCACTTCTGAATGGAACACAGCAAGACAGCTGTTGTGAGAATGAGAGGAAAGCATCTTTATGCTGTTGTTTAATCAGCACTAGGATCCCTGGGCTTACAGGGTAGAGAATTTGTTATGCTTGTGGCTTCTGTCTGTCTTCCTCTCTCTACCACACTTGTGCATACATATAATACACAGCATATATATGTATATGTATATATATGTATATATATATATGTATGTGTATACATATATATATATAATATAGAACACAACTTTAATATCACTCATGCCCTCCCCACACATATGTATTACATACCTGCAAATATATACATGGGTGTACTACACAATATACAACACAATCTATAAATGTCACTCATAGCCTCCCAATATACATATTATATGCCTACATGCATATACACATACACACATATAAATATAAACATGTACTTATATAGAGATACACATACTATATAACCATATGCTCACATACTTAACATGCACATACTGTATGATGTATACAAACACATAAACCCTGATCTTCACATATCCTTCATATCATAGAGACCTTTCTATAATACACACATACATTATATTACACACATGTATTACACATATACATTACATACTATGACCCACATGTACACACACCACAATGCCACATTAGCAAATATATAACCACTACATCATTCATACTATTAGCACCACACAAATCTCATCCCATATCTACCACAAGCATGCATGTACTGCACACACATACCTCAAATGCATATGTGCACACACAATCAGGTCAATCAGAAGCTTCCAGTAGTTTCTCTTTCCTGCTGTCTTTCATTCTTCTGCCTCTTTCCATTCCTAATGCCATGGATGCAGCCATCACTGTCTCTCCTGGCCAGAAATATCATCATCTTTTCCACCAAATGTAATTGGAATTGTCCTTAATGATAGGGGTTAAGACAGGAGCTTGAATCCATGTAATTTCTTCAGTGTCTAGTTTGTATGTAATGAGTTCAACTTGCTGGCCTCCCAACTTCTGGGAATCCCTGGGGCTCTGCTCTGGGAAGCAGATGCAACCCAGGCTCTGTCCATATGCACATGGTACATGCCCTCTGCAGCTTGACCTTCATCTTGTTAGATGGGATGATTTCTCATCTGGGAATTCTAGCATGAGAAATGCCTCTCCATGCTCCATGTCCTTGAGGGTCAGATACTCCTGGGCACAGATGCTGTCCTCGCAGAACTAAGAGAACTAGTTTTCAGGTAAATAAAAAAGGGGAACAATTTAGTCCAGGCCAGTCTAGCCCCCAATAATTAGAGTCATTATTAAAATATATCATTTTAGCAGTGGACATGGAAGACTCTGGCATTATCTGTTGTTGTGGTCTTAGTCTTTTTTAGGCTTAGGCAGTATACGTTTGTTTTCTAACCGTTCTGGAAGGTGAAAGTTCAGATCTAGGTGTCTAATGACTGCACCACTCCCTTGAATTTGCTTGAAGAAAACCACCTTTTCTGCTCAAATGGCATCTTCTAGACACAGGATGAAACTGACTTGTCTCCTTTTCTTCTTACAAATTTAAGGATGCCACTGCTTTTGGAACCCAGACTTCTAACCATATTACCTTGGGCACCCTCTAACAAGCCATATCCAAATTAGTGTCTAAGAATTCATCATAAGAATTTGAAGGACACAATTCAGTCTATGACAAAGATGAAGTTTTCAGCTCGACTCCTGGGAAAAATAGGAAGATGTGATGTCTTATTCTGGAATCCATCCAGGGAAGCACAGCAAAGTATAACGGTGTACACCTGTAATCTTAGCACTTGGATGGCTGAGGCAAAAGGATGGGGTTGAGTTCAGCATGAGCTCCATTGGGACCTTGTCTTAGAAGCATAAGGGAAGATGGGCTGACATTGCTTAACAGTGAAAAGCACGTGTTGCTTTTGCAAAGGTCCCCAGATTCAGTTTCCAGCGCCCATATGATGATTTACAACAGTCCACAACTGCAGTTCCAAGAAACTGATGCTGTCTTCTGCCCACTGAGGCTACCAGTCATGCATGTGGTGCACATATTCTTGCAGATAAGACACTCACATCTATAAATTACCTCAGTCATGCATGTGGTGCACATATGCATATAGGTTAGACACTCATACCTATAAATTATATCAGTCATGCATGTGGTGCACATGTGCATGCAGTCAAGACACTCATACAGATAAACTATCTAAATAGACAATGAGAACAATGGCAGACTATACCATGCTCTTCTACTCCTAACCTTATAAACCCATAAAACAAAGACCATGGGAAGTGCATGGTGCCTCTGCAGCTGTGACTGACCAGGAGTTACCCAGAAAGCAGAGAATTTCAGAATGAAGAAGAGCCCACACTTGGGCCTCCTGTGTCCACTAAGTGTTTTCTAAAAGCGTATCTCACCTGAGGCTGTTGGAAGTGTTAGGAAATTTTTGTGGTAGCCCTTGAAGATAGTGTCACCAGTGTCAGACTGTTCCAGGGGAAGAGCCCCACGGGGACTCATGGGACAGAAGTGCAGAGTCGCTCCACTAGAAAGATGGCTTGGCTCTTGTACTTTCTTGCTTTGACATTTATGTGTGTGTGTGTGTGTGTGTGTGTGAACTGCTAAGTCGGCCACTTCTAATGGAATTTTTTGTTAAGGTACAAGGCAAGTACTAAGACTCAGTTCAGTCCCCAAAATGCACTTGACAGCAAATGTAACCTTGGCAAACCCTTTCCCCTGAAATCAAGATGGGAGGCTCCTGAAAGTAGATAGATACATACATATATACGTACATGCATACATGCATGCATACATACATACATACATACATACATAGATGGATGTATGATAGATGTACTATGTATGATAGATATATACATAGATGGATATAGGATAGATGAATGTATGAATTATGATAGATAGATAAATAGATAGATAGATAGATAGATAGATAGATAGATAGGCAAGTTGCTAAGTACATAAGTACACTTGGTGTTGCTCACATGTATCTGTGTCTTAGGAGTGGATATCCTACTAGGGGCTTCATCTCTAAAGGAGACTGATTCTTCCTCTCTTAGCAGCAACTAATTGCTTACAGGTTTTCATCTAGGTTTGAGCTCTGTAACAGATTTCCCCCATTCACATAGGAATGTCAACTGGTACTTTCTTTGGCTGGTCTTATTGAGGCAGTCATGCTGTAAGGATTTTGTGGTTACAATTCCATGTCTTATATAGAAGATATTATTTTGTAGCAGACATCCTGGTCTTCTGGCTCTTACAATCTTTATGCCCCTATCTTCTTTGATTTTTCACTAAGCCCTATGGTAGAGATTGTGTTGTGGATGTATCATTTGGAGCTGGGAACCCCACAGTGACCACTTATTGATTTCTGAGGTGGTCTATGGATGGAAGGATAGGTATTCAGAATGCTGTTTTAGGAAGTTGGCAGTAATAGATTCTCCTCTACGGTCCATGACCTCACCAGCCAAAGATAATTGTTTAGATACCCAGGACCAGGCGTGAATTCCCTCCTATAAAGTGGGCCTTAAGTCCAATTAAATGGCTGTTGGTTACCTGTTGCGATAAATCTTCTCCCAAATATGCCCCGGCAGTGAAAACACAACACAGTTAATATGAATCCATGCTTTGCGTCTAGATTGGGCAGATCTCCCACTATACTACCATCTTCCACATCTATGAGACCCCTTAGAACTTGCGGTTTCTCCAGGCCATGTGCTTTTGCTCTGCTATTCTTCTTCCTCCTCCTCTGCATTCTCTTCCCTCTTCCATTTTCTCCTTCTTCTCTCTCACCTTCTGCTCCACCCTCCCTTTTATCTGCCCAATCATCAGCTCTCCTTTATTTTACAAATTAAGGTGGGAAGCAGGTTTACAGAAATCACTGGAGTGCTGACTCTTTCCTTGTTCATAACCCCTCAAAGGAGAACAGATTTAACATCAAATATAATTAGCCCCAGGGCTATCCACAACAGTTAAATGTAAATACCACTAGTGTGTCCTTGGATGTTATATTACTTTCCTGTTGCTGTGATAAAATACCATGGCCCAGGCTATTTATAGTAGAATGGGTTCATTTGTGCTGATGCCTCCAGAGTGGTAAGATCCCATTACCACCAAGGTAGGGAAGAATAGCAGCAGGCAAACATGGCAGCTGGAACAGTAAACTAAGAGCTAACATCTTAAACTGCAAGCAGGATTGAAACATTAACCCATCTCCACCCCATGACATACTTCCCCCAGCAAGGCCATATCTTCTAAACCTACCCCAACAGTGCCATCAACAGTCTACAGACCCCTGGGCCTGTGGGAGGGGAGACATGCGCATTCAGGCCACTACTGCTGTGTCCTGCTGTGCTGCTCCTTGTGTTCCGCCTTTTACACGATCACATCTAGGCATCTGTAGCTCAACTGGGTGACAAAACACTGAGATGCCCCTTCTTTGGGCTCCTTCTCCAGGTAAATGTGTCACCCAATTTGAGATCAACAGCTTCAACAAATAAATGAAAATAGTGCCAGCAGGCAGGGAAGCTATCCAGGTCAGTAGATGCAAATCAGCACGTGGCAAGCAAAGGGTCTTTACATTGCTAAGTTTCTTTTCAATTCTTAGGGACAGTTTCAGGTGAAAAGTCAGGGCAATTAAGCACTCTGTGAGAGTCCAGTTTCTCTCAATCTCTCCCTCCCCCTCCCCCTCTCCCTCCCCTCCTTTCCCCTCCCCCCACCTTTTCAATTTGTTTATTTAGTGTATGATTTCCTATCCATTTGATATCTGGGAAAATATAAGGGCCCTAAGCTTAGCGTGGTTATTAGAAGAAAGGCATCCATAGTCTCAACTGCTGCATACATGCCAGACCAACACTAGACAAGGTAGGGAAGGGGGCTTTGTCACAATGGCCACTAGGGGCCAGTGGTAACGCTTGCTGTAAGCCTGTCAAAAGGACTATAAGCCTTGAATGTCAGTCCTCTCATTTGAAAGCCAAGTCAGAGATTGGGAATGCTTTTGCCTTTTGTGCTATGTCTTTTTCAGGCAGTTTAGAGGCAGGCAGAGATAATTCCCTTTAGGAACATATTAGTGGGAGATTGATATGAAAATTAAAAAAAACACATTTTACACATTCATAAACTGGAAATACTAGTAACTCAAAATGATTCACATGGACAGAACTTCACACCTGCACAAGTCCTCTTCACAGATGAACAGTGTGTGTGTGTGTGTGTGTGTGTGTGTGTGTGTGTGTGTCTGTGTGTGCAAGTGTAAGTGTGTATAAGAAAGAGTATGTATATGAGTTTGTGTGTATGAATGTGTACTCGTACACATGTGTCTTAGAAGAGAACAGTGAGAAATAGGAGTGTGGAATTCAGTGATGAAGGGACCATTCTCATAGATATAAGAGCAAGTTAGATTCTTAGCTCAATTTTACCTGTTAAAGCAGGACCCTATAAGCTTATATGGGTATTAAATTAAACAATATTTACAGAGACATGTGAAGTGTCAAATAAAGGAAGGCGAAATTTATTGACTTGGGTCAGAGTCTCTGTGGTCTCTGAGTAAGAGGAAGACTCTGATATCTTTGGGGACAAAAGTTCTACCCACTTCTTACAAAAGGAAACAAGTATGCATCCCAGTGATGGAATGAGTTTAGTACCTGGCTGGGTCTCCTTCCTGTTCTCCCGTGCCCTCAAAGCTGATTCAGCAGGGCTCAGCTACCAGCACCCTTTCCCACAAGGAAGCTTGCCTCTTCAGGTTTAGCTTATTTCTCAGGGATTGAAAAATTCTCTGTGGTCATGTCTCTTGGTATCACCTTGATGTTATCTTTGCAACACTCTGAATTGTTTTCTCTATGTGACCTTAGGACAAGAGGCAGAACAAAATTTAGTGGCTGAGGAATGGGGTGTTTTGCCCTTGCATTTGGGATCACAGAAGTCCCCGACTTTTCTGAGCTGTGTAGCCACTCACTAGGCCCTCCAAGGGAATTTGCATGAAAGAAGATGGTTTAAGTAGAAAAAAAAAAAAAAAATATATATATATATATATATGTCTGTTTTGATACAGAGGCCCAAATGCCTGGTTCAATATGCTCACTAAATTGAACTTGACCTGCTTTCCTGTGGGTGAGAAGTTGGGTCAGAATTGTCTCTTTTTAAAATGTGTTGTTGGAAAAATCAACAGATTTAGCAGTTCATGAGAATCTTCCATTTGTCCAAATGTGCTACTTTAAACTCCCGAACATCACATAAATGAGGCTCCAGGGAAAAGCCTAACCAGAGATTACTACAAAGTGAAGCACACGGCTTTTAGACTGAATGAGACCAGGAAAATTGTGCCAGTAAAGCAAAAATCCTACCCAACACCTTCTATTTTCCTGTACTGAGAATAGAACTGAGGCCCGTCTTGGTAGGCAAGTATCCACCACTGAGTTACTTTCCTGTGGTGGTTCGAATAAGAATGGCCTCCGTAGGCTCATGTGTTTGAAGGCCTGGACATCAGGAAGAAGTATTACTTGAGAGTGATAGGGAGTTCTGGCCTTGTTAGAGTAGGTGTGGCCTTGTTGGAGGAAGTGTGTCACTGGGGGTTGGCTTTAGGGTTTCAAAATCCCATGCCAGGCCCAGTATCTTTCCCTTCCTGCTGCCTGTGGATCCAGATGTAGAACTCTCAGCTATTTCTCCAGTCCCATGTCTGCCTGCAGGATACCATGCTCCCTGCCTTGATGAAAATGGACTAAACCTCTGAAACAGTAAGCAAGCCTCAGTTAAGTGCTTTCTTTTATAAGAGCTTCGTTAGTCAGTGTTCACACTTACTAAGACAATTTTATCCCTATTTTTATTCCAGTAACATGTTTCTGGAAATTTCCCAGAAGCAGAAGGGACCTTGGGAACATCAGTGTGCCCCTCATCCAAGGCTCTATTGCCAAGTGGCTGGCTGCATCTATTGGCGTTAGTGAATTTCGTGTATACATTGCTTCCTATCCTTGGGTTTTAAAGGAAATAGAGCCAGGGGGCGATGGCGCACGCCTTTAATCCCAGCACTTGGGAGGCAGAGGCAGGCAGATCTCTGAGTTCAAGGCCAGCCTGGTCTACAGAGTGAGTTCCAGGACAGTCAGGACTATAAAGAGAAAAACAAAAAAAAAAACAAAAAAAAAAAAAAAAAAAAAGGAAATAGAGAGCAGTCTGCAGCAGAGGTCAACCTCAATGAGGAAACCTGGGCCTCCATAGGTTCATATATTTGAATGCTTGGACATCTGAGAAATACCCATCCTGCTAATGCAGGAGTTCTTGTACTCATAGAGACCCAGGTACAGGGAGGGAGGTGGTGCCACTAATCCTAGATTTTACTAAATATAAGATTGCCAGTTTCTAGGTATGCCTGTTTCAAGACAGATCACTTTTTCTGTGAAATACTGCCACGTTCTCTCTTGGACATATACAGACCGGAGATGTATCTGTGGGGCAGAGAAGGGAAAGAGATAGGCATGTGTGGAGCCCCAGATGAGAACTTAAAAGCATTCAGTGGGTACTAGGGAGAGTTGAGACTCAGAGCCCAAGCACTGCTCTAGGGCCTTTCTGGGAACCTCCATCACAGGCCACTGTGCCCTGGGTGCACTCTCCAGGTTATAGGCAGCCTGTGCCTTCATGCTGTCTTCAGTAGAGGGTGGAAAGAGAGGTAGGGTCACAGAAAGGGTAAGCAGAAAAGAGTGGAGAGCCACTTCTGAGATTCAGCACAGGAAAAGATCCCCCGGCCCCCGCATTTTGAAGTATAATCCTAGTGGTCAGTGTGGAGCCCTGTTGATAGGTGTGTGTGTGTGTGTGTGTGTGTGTGTGTGTGTGTGTGTGTCCTAAAATCTGGAGACTCATGAAATTGTACAGGCTGGAACCCTTACCACTGCACTACAGCTAAGTTGCATTAACTGATTTCAAGCAAAACAGTTATCCCATAGTCCAGTCACACTCCATCCCACTGTAGTTTAGAGGGTTGGTTAAACTTGTCCCTAGGTACCACACCCATCTCAACCATGACGAGGGAGCATTAGACCGAGTTGTAGACATATCCCATTGTATCATGCCTCTCTAAGTTCAGAGCTTTTGCTCATGCTAAAAGGTATCTTTCCATAAAATTAAATTTCTAATTGACGTATTTGTACATATTTATGACTATTACAGATAATAAACTATACGTGCTGTGTAATTGTCAATTCAAGTGATTTCTATCTTGTATTAGTGAGTTTTCTATTGCTATGATAAAACATTATGGCCAAGACAACTTATAAAAGAAATTTGTTTAACTGGGTTTACAGTTAAACAAGAGGGTAAGGGTCCGTGATGGTGCAGGGACGCCATGGTAGCAGAACAGCAGCCGAGAGCTCTCATCTTTACCCACAAACAGGAAGCAGAGAGCATACTAGGGATAGTGGGGTGCTTTGAAACCTAAAGTCAGCTCCCGTGACACACCTCCTCTAACAAGGCCACACCTCCTAACCCTCCAAAAGACCACCAGTTGAGGACCAAGTATTTAAATATGTGAGCCTTTGAGCGCCATTCTCATAGAAAACACCAGACATCTTCAAAACGTTTGACATTTCATGTGCTGGGAACCTTCAGACCTTCCAGGTCCTGCAAATTACATCCTGAATAGTAGTAACCCTCTGTAGATACCCACTGTGCCGTAGAACGCTAGAGCCAATCCCTCCTCTATAGTTGTGCCATCATCCATCTGTGAGGATGTGAGTCTCCATGGGGTTCCTTCTGATCTGTCCACACCAGGGCCTTGGCACTTGCCACAGATGGTCACAGCAGTGTTCCTGTGATTCAGGTTTTCTGTAGAAAACTCCTGAGATGAGGCCAGAAGCCTAAGCCAGCCAAGCTCAGGCTGCAATGCCAGTTCTGTTGTTCTGTGTGGAGGCCTTAGAGCATCAGAACCAGGCACACAGTGGCTTTTCACTTGAGCTATAGCTCCTGGTGCCTTGAATAAGAGACGAGGGGATGGCTCCAAGATTGCTGTGCAGGGAGGGTGATGTATCGATCTTATTTGTGGAGAACTTTGAGCCATTAGTGACTTAAGGACAATAAATAACAGGAGTCAAATGCAATGAACAAAGTTTTTTTTTTTTTTTCAGTTTTAAGAGTGTTTTGTGAGTTTAGAAAAATTAAAAGGAAAATGATTTTTACTTTTTATCATTTACCTTAGGATTTTGAAACAGCACAGATTAATATGGAAGTTGCCTCTTCACTTGCTCCGAGCAGTCAGCACAGTTAGTGGCAAGACACTTTGTGGCCCATAAATCAGAAAATGGGAGCTCCAGTCACTGTCCACTGAATGACCTGGAAGGTCAGGCTCCTCTGAGCAGCATTTGTCTCCTCTAGAACACAATTTCTGGTTATGTAGATTAGTAACTTTCAGCTCTCCATTCTCGTGGTCTGAAACCACCCTTCAGTCAGATCTTACCCACAAAGATGGCTGACCTTTCTCTAGCTAGAGGGGTTTCCTGAGGTGCCTAGAGCCCAGTGAGCTGGGCTCCCATGTTAATTCTAGACCAGGGAGCTAGGAACTCCCTGCAGTGGTTCCCCAGCTCCCAGCAAGGCTTGGGTTCAGGCTGGAGTAAATTGACCTGAAGTCATTGTAGTACTTTAGTACCAGAGAGATGACAGTTAGCTTCAAATGTCCGATAAGTATACAAATAACCACGACTGTGTTCATTCCTTCATTTTTCTATAAAATATTTTTGCATATGTGAGGTATCATGTGTACCTGAGAGCATTCTTAATCTCACAGCACAAATCTACCCTAGCAGTAACTTTCCTTCTAATGTGAATCTTGGCATATATAACGTGTAGTTGAATACCATTATTCTTTTCTAGCAAAATGAAGAAGAGCACACTGTTAGCACATGAAGCTTGTATGATACAGAGGCACGTCACATATGTACAATTTGTCATCACACTATGAGAACCCTGAACCTTCCCTGTGTAGATGACAACTTTTTTGGAGTATATGTGTGTGTGTGTGTGTATACACGTATTTTTAATCTAAATTTATAATAATAACAAATTTATTATGTTATAAATATTTATATAAAAGAACCTCCTATACTATGAATTTAGGATTTACAGGCATTATGATTTCTCTTGGTTTCCAGTCATACATTTAAAGTAGTTCAATAATCTCATATTTCCTATTTACACTCCCATACAATGTTCTCATGTGCATATTCTCTCTCTTTGCCTTCCTCCCCCACCAGCACACAGATACACACACACACACACACACACACACACACACACACACACACACACACAATTTACCCATAGAAAATCTTAGCACAAACCAATTTCCTGTAATTTGTTTATTTTTTAAAATACTACTATTACTCCAATAATGAAGCTTTGTGCCTTTTGAGAAAATATCTGCATGTCTGTGATGGCACATTAAGTGCTAGTCTGGATGAAAACTGCTGGAAACAGTCCAGCGCTGTCTTGTGGAGCCTCCAGCTGTTTAGAACTGCATTCTGGGGGTCCTGATTTCTGGGGCCTCCTGCTGCCACCTGCTGTTGGAAGGGAGCCAGTCATTGCTGGTCCTGTAGGCCTGTCTGACTGGTGTGGGCAGAGCACCTTCCCCCAGCCCCAGTGCCCAAGAGCCACAGGCAGGCTCTGTCCTTGCATCTTTTGCACCCAAAAGCAAGCAGGAGGCTGACTCAGGTCCATGCTCTGCCTTGGTTCTGCCCCAGTGCCCCAGTGATTGTTCCTTAGGAGAACTAATTGTAGGGTGGGGTTGCTGGTTGTATCCACTTTCTGTAACAATTTGTAGAAGCCTAATTCTGTTCTTTTCAGATAATGAAATTGCAGGATAATAGGCAGTATTCGAGGGGAGGTGGGAGGGAGGAAGAGAGAGAGAGAGACAGAAACTGAAATTGAGCTTGATTTATTTCTATTTCTTGTTTCTATGCCTAGCATGTGAAGGCCCCAGAACTCCATTAGTAGACTGGTAGTACTCTGGAGCCTGGATTATCTGCAGAATGGCTGACTCCTGTCAGTAGAAGTGAACAGTTAGTTCAGCCACCTGCTTGTCAGAAGTCTCAGGAACAATCACACTAAGCCCTGGGCCTCCTTTCCCTTGGGTAGGACTTAGGTATGGTATTGCCGTCCCAACACTCACAGCTTATACCTCTGGTAATAAGAAATTTCTGTGACAAGGAAGAACCTGGAAACAGAAGACTAGACTGGGACCCCGGCCTGGCTCTGTGAAACAAGAACAGGAACCTTGGGGCAGCCCTCAGACAGACTGAGATAGGCTCTTTTCTCTGTCCTTGCTAGCAGTGTTGCTGGGTCCTAAAAGTCATATAGTCCCACATCCCCAAGACCTCTCTCACATGGTAAGCTCTAGACTTGGCATCCCTAAGATGCTCAGTATGCTAAATACACAGGGTAAGACTGTGACACAAGGGTCCCTAGAAATAGATTGGCTCAGATGGACCACAATCTGCTTGTCTGGGTAGGCCTCAGGTTCAACAGGTCAGATTTTTACAGTTTCTGGGGTTCTTTGTCAAGGAGTAGACATACTCTGAACTTCCACATCAGCCCAGCCAGGGACATTCAGGTCCTATTCTACATTCCTACCCATTGTACTTCCAGCCCTTCCATGACATTCCTCACCTCCACCAGGAGTGATTTTAGCTTCCTCTGGAATACCCATCCATTGGTCTGTCCTTCCATCCTTCAGTCTAGCCTTATCTGAAGTCCTGTGCTAAAAATCTGGTACCCTCTAATGAACAAAATCTTCTGCCCATCTTATATTTCCATTGGGATGGTGGTGGAAATGAAAAGTGCCCTAACATAAATGCTGACTGTGAGAAGGAGACACAGAGCCAACATAGCTAGTATAGATGGCCGCCCAAAGACTGACTGCTGTTTTTGTGTATAAAGGGTGGGTTTGTGCTAATGACACAAAGAAGGAAAAGAATACTACTTGGGCAACAAGAGCAGTCTGTAGAGGAAAAATGGCTGGAATTGAGAACATAGGAAATCCCCCCCTGGGGTTTGGGTTGGTGTGGGCTGCACTGGGTGGGGCTCTGCCCTGGGGTAGGAGGTGGAGTAATGTCTTCATGGGTCTGGGAATGCAAAAAACAGTTTTCCCTGCTATAGGAGAGAGCTCCTTTTGCTTTAGATGGGAAACTGTTGGCTTTGGCAGTGTGTCAAGTAGGCTGGTGCTCATCATCCCAGGAGAGGTACTGTTTGGCCCAGATATATACTTGAGACTCATTTCTGCCTCCTCTCTACCCTGTGGGTCCAATCAGACCTGCTGCATGGTACTGAGAACTTTACTGGTATATCCCTAGGTTTGAGTCCTTGAAACCATGGTATAGCACTTGCTTCCTAGTCAGCGTATTAGTATGCTTTCAGTTATTGTAACACACATCAGAAGCAACTTGGAGAGGGAGAAGCTTTTTTTTAATTTGGCTTTTACTTCCATGTCACAGTCCATCATTGAGGGAAGTCAAGGCAAAAACACAATCAAACCAGAGGCCAGACAATGGAGGAAAGCTGCTTATTGGCTTTTGTTCTTTGCTTTGCTCAGCTTTCTTTTGTTATATTAACCAAGGACCACCTGCCCTCCCACTTCAATCATTAATCAAGAAAATCCCACTCCAGACTTTCCTATAGGCTTCCCTGGTAGAGGCATTACATCAGTTGGGTTTCCTCTTCCCAGATAACTCTAGTTTATATTAAGTTGACCACAAACAAACAAACAAACTGACCATCCCACTTAGTCACAAGTCCTTGCTGTGAAGGGTCTGTGATGCTGTGTTTCCCAAGTATGGAGGGTATATGTAGGCTCAACATCTGGATAGATGGATGGATGAATGGATGGATGGATGAATGGACAGATGGGTGATAAGTGTTAGCTAACTGTACAAAAGGGAGAGAACAGACTTGGATTTCAGTCACTATTCTATCATTTCCTGTCTATCTTATTATAAATAATTAACATTACTCTCATTTTCAGTTTACTCATCTGAAAGTGGGGCTAAGTTTGATCTAGTGCTAATGTTAGAGAATGACATGAGGCAGTGTATGATAACTCATGATGAAGCATGAGAACTGCAGAGCACGCCTTGTAGTTACTGTGCTGAACAGACTCTGCAAGTTCCAAGAGGCAGCAAGTCCTACCTGAAGTCCCTCAGCACCATCAACAGGAGTCTGATGTCTGATACCCAAGGCTCCCCTTTGGTGAGCAACTGCTCATGGAAGACATCTATTCATATGCCTGGGTGTGTTATTTATAGTCATCTGTACACAAATACCATGCCAAATCTCAGCCTGTCAGAACTTTGTGCCAGCTTCCCCATTGCCTGTAGCTTCTGGCCTAATAAACATCATCTCTGTTTCTGTGAATTAGGTGTTCCTGGATCCGAGTTTAATGTGGGTGCCCTTGCTAACCCAAAGGCCAGATTGGCTTGTATGTGAAGTGATACTAGACCTCTTAGTGCTACCTGTATCTTTAGGCCACTGCCCTCCTTGGCCTGAGACATGTTGACTGAAGGAGAGCTCTGTGTTCTGGGACAAACGGTAGTCAACCAGGTATTTGGAAAAAAAACAAAACAAAACAAAACAAAACAAAACAAAACAAAACAAAACAAAACAGAAGTAAGCCAGCAGCCTGGTAGCTTAAAGGGTAGGCATTTATCTTTCTTGCATCTAAAAGCAGCAAACAGGGCTGGAGAGATGGCCCCGAAATTAAGAGTACTGACTGCTTTTCCAGAGGTCGTGAATTCAATTCCCAGTGACCACAATGGTAGCTCACAACCATCTGATGGGATGGGATGTGATGCCTTCTTCTGCTGTGTCTGAAACAGCTAGCTACAGTGAACTTATGTACATAAAAGCAGAAAACACAAGGTCAGTGTGTAGGTGAATTTTGTGTCCAGTGAGAAGCTGCTTCTATCCTTGCTGACAGATGCCTTCTTCCTGTGTCTCCTTATGTGGCCTGTCTGCCTTGCATGTGCATGGAGTTGAAGAGAACATTCTTCTTCCTGGGAGAGAGCTAATTCTGTCCTGAGGCTCCTATTCTCATGACTTCATCTAAGTCGACCACTTCCCAGAAGTCCCTTCTTCAAACACAGTTGTGTTGAGGGACATAAGCATTCATCCTAAGTCCATCAGGCAGGGGCCAGACAATGGAGAATCTTGCTTCCTTCAACAAATGTTTTCTCATGTACACGTTAAGAACAATTATGGGGCTGTCCATCCTCAACAGCCTCTACAGCCACACTGACTTAATTACCACCACCATAGGCCTACTGTAGCTTGAGCCACCTGTATCCAATGTGGGGTAGCTTTAGGCCTCACCACTCTAACTCTTGGGTCATGTTTGGGGGGTTGGGTCCCTGTGTTGGGGCATCTTGGGAAAAGAGGTCACAGTTCTCCCTTAGACATGGAGAGGCCTACAGTTTGCCCACTGGCCCAGTAGACAGTCCTTCAAGCATGGAGTCTCAATAGCAATAGGAGCCCACAGTAGGTGGCCTATTTCTAGGCCCCCTGCTGACTCTCAGTCATTGGAGGCCAAGGAAGCAAAACACCCATTGCACGTGTTCTGCCATCCTCACACTGTGAGCTAGCAGGGACTGTGGCCAGGCTTCACTGAGCTACACAGTATTCTTCCAGCATACCCGAGGCTGGAGCATGTTTCCTGGGGTCATCTTCCACTCAACTTAAGTTCTTCCCTGCCTCACTCTTGCTACAGCTTAGGGGCATCGATACCTGAGAGATACCATCTGTTCTGTCCTTTGCACTCCCCAAACATCTTCATAATACTGCTGTACCAGAGGTTGCTTTTATCTCTTTACCTGTTGATCTTATTCTTGTTGATGTTGGACATGACACTTAGATTGTTCTTGTACTAGGCATACATTCCTTCACTTTGTAATCTTGGTCTGTAAACTCTAACTTGTCTACAGATACATTCTTGGCACCTAGATAGCAAGTGCACAGTGGGGCTTGGTAGTATTTAGCAAGTGTTTTTTGAGTGAAAACTTTACAACCATGGGTAGGGAATCAAGCAGCTGTGGGTATGCATCACTTTTTCAAAAATATCATCTGTAAAATGGTGCCACCTCCAGTCCAATTGTTGGTATAATCATGAATGTTATGGGCCATGCACCTATTGAATTCACCGTGTGTTAAGATTTCTAATCCCTAGAACCCTTGATGTGACTCCAGTGACATTTGGGTCTTCAGAATTGTACAGGTGCCCATCCAAAGCCACATGTTTCACATGTACAGTTTCCACGAAACAGACAAACACCATTTAAATTTTTACTGTTATACACAGTTGTATGGGCATTGGCATATTCATGGTGGTCACAAGATAGCTCTCTCCTTCCACCACGTGGGTTCCAGAGATCATCTCAGGTTCTGAGATGTGCAGGCAAGTGTCTATACCCACTAAGCAATCTCTCTAGCTCAAGTCAAAATATTTTCAAAAATTGCATCTATATAAAACATTTACACTCTTCTCTTGACATCATTTCCTAAGCACTGTGGTAAGCACAGTAAAAATTTACATTGTATTCATTATAACTCACGGACAGTTAAAAGATACAAAATAGATTATGGGTCTCTGCATCTCCTTCCATCAACTACTGCCTCAACTGAACCATGCTAGGCTCCTATCTGAAAGCAGAGCAGAAAATCATTAATAGTATCAGGGGTTGGCTTTCTCAAATGGGATGGGTCTCAAGTTGGGGCAGTCATTGGTAGGCCATTCCCTCAATCTCTGCTCTATTTTTATCCCTGTACATTTTGGGTTGAAGGTTCTGTGTGTGGGTTGATGTCTCCCTTCTTCCACTGGAAGTCCCACCTAGCTATAGGAGATGACCATGCTCGTCACCATATTCCCTGGGGCTCCCTGCTCAGGAAGCCTCGTGGAAGAATGGAGAATAAAATTGAGCAAACTAGAAGGGTCAAGGAAGACCTGCAGGGTCAACTAACCTGGACCCAAGGGGTCTCACAGAGACTGAACCAATAACCAGAGAGAATGCAAGGGCAGCACATTTGTAGCAGGCAGGCAGTTTGGTCTTCATGTGGGTCCCTTATAACTGGAACTAGGGCTGTCTCTAACTCTGTTGCCTGTCAGTGGTTTCCTACATAGACTGTGTGGTTGGGCCTCAGTGGGAGAGAATATATTTAGTCCTGCTATGATAGATGTCCTAGGATGGGGTGGTGCCCAAGGGGAGCTGTACCTTCTCTCAGGAGAAGAGGAGGGATAAAGGGGAAAGGCATTTGTCAGGGTGGTACTGAAAGGAGAGGAGGAAGTAGGGCCTGTGAACAGGATATAATGTGAATGAATAATAAATATATTATTGAAGTAAAAAAAGAGAAATAGAATGGCTGGCATGCTGGCACATGCCTGGAACCTCAGATCTCTGGAAGGAGAAATTGATGAATCGCAACAAATCTGAAGCCATCCTGTATTCCCTACAAGCTCCAGGCCAGTCAGGGATATGTAGTGAGACCCTATCTCAAACAAACAAACTATAGCAGGGGGAGTGTGTGATATAAATATAAACACTACACAATGCTATAAGGGACTTGAACATTCACAGAATTCAAAGTCCCTTTGAAATCTTAGATTCAATCCTTTTAAGGTGCAAAAAGGGGCATTGTAATTATATTAAAATGATGCCACATAGTGAACCCTCAGACAGGCAGCAGACAGGGTCAGATGAAGATTTGGTTTATAGAAATCATGAGAGAAGCCAACTTTGCCAGCGCTGTGGTCTTCCACTTCCTGCCTGCATATCTATGAGAGAAATGCCTGGTGCTGGATCCATCCAGTCTGCCGCACCCTGTGTGGCTACACTACCACAGCAATGCAGTGTTCTGTGGGGAATGCTCTGGGCTGAAGTGTCAGAACACTGGGCACATGAAGATATGCCCAGACTGGCACTTTCTTCAGACTTTTGGCAGTTGCAGTACATCTTTTGTTTGTGGAGCTGGAAGCTTATAATTTGTAAGCATGAGTTGAAATTTGGGATTAAATAGAGGAGATAAAAGGCAATCACTTTCTTTGGAGTGCAAGACATGTCTTCTACTGATGTGACCCAAGCAATAAATAGTACTGCTCATCATACCTCCTGCCATGTGCATGTTTCATCATGGAAACAGCACAGTGGGGGAGGAAAGAAAGGGCAGATGCTGGGGAGCTTGTCCTCCAGGAAAGGAGACAGAAAGGCCATGAGGAGAGAACAAAACTGAGAGGGCTGCCAGACACCTGAGCTAAGCAGACCTCCTGGGAGTCATGTGGGACTAGAAAGGGACTCCTACTCAAGTTCTTACACGTTGCTTTGAGGAGAACGTCTTTAGCCAGTGCAGTGCAGTGTTGATACGGCCTGGTCTGCGGTATTACAGAAGAGACAGGGAAGATGTTACACTAAAGGAAAGTTATGGAACCAGGCTTCATCTAGCCCAGCATGTCTCCCACCAGGGCTCAGGAACTCGCTCCAGGAAGGGGTCGGAGTTGTTCAGCCTGTGGAGATTTTCTCAGATGGCCTCTAGTGCCGAAGAAGAGCTGAAGAGAACTTTGGTTTTTGGACAGTGAGGAGTATGTTCTAGAGTTGCTGTCATGTTCCAACTTTAAAGAGTTGCTGTCATGAGTTGCTTTAAGTTCCTTAGTTGTGACTGTGCTGAGAATAAAGAAGAATACAAGGACCATGGGACATATTGGTGAACTTATTTGTTCTTGAAGAATTTATGTTTTCAATTTAGATAACATTTGTACTCCAACAGTTGGGGCCTGAGACAGGAGGGTTGCTAATTCAAGGCCAACCTGGACAACATAGTGAGGCTATGTCTCAAAAAATATATATTTACAATCGTATAAATGAATATTCAAAACAGGCCACTTCTGAGAGGGAAGGAGCAGTGTTGGCAATTTTCTGTTCCAGGAGAATTAGGCATGTTGTCAGACCATTATAAAGTAGATAGCTTATGTTTAGATAATGAAAGGTCAGCTAGAAAATGAACCGTCTGCAGTGTGATAGTGCTTCTTTGCTCCAGATATCTCACTGGATATCCATGCTCACTGGGCCCTCAACCAGATAGAACAAAATGCAAAAAGCATTCATGGTTCTTAAACTCATTTTATTCTCCACTCTGAAACTCCACATTGCCTATGGAGGGCAAGATTCATGAGACCTTGTGACTGTGAAAAGGCTGCCAGGGAAACTGAGGCTAGAACAGAACATTAACAGGAGGGTCAAGAGATTCTGGAAGAGTCTGGTGACCCTGCCCAGAGGTGAGGTACTTTGTTACTGGGTATCAGGCTGCCTTGGAAAAGTCTATAGTTTTAAGGAGTAACATACAAGAATAGTAATAAACTCAATGTCATAATTTACTGATTCAATGATGACACTCTACTACCCCTTGAGTTTCACTGAATCCACACTAAAGTCCAGGAGATATTCATGAGTGGCCAGCTCGGCTGTGCATGTGCAGACTACGTGGTACCATTCCCTTGTATGAGTCCTTTGCTTGTGGGAAAGATCTTCAGGAGCATTATTCTTGACTTTACAGTCAAGAGAGAAGGCATTAGAAGTGAAAATAACACAGACACAGCAACAGGACATAGGCATGATGATGAAGCAAGAACTTGTATGCTTCCAGTGAGAATCAGTGTCTGAGTGGAATCCAAGATGGGAGATATCCTACAAGAACTGGGATCTCTGTTCCATTTTGTAACACAGACAAGAATAAAAAAAAAGGAATTGCCACTATCACCTAGCTTACTGGAGAGTGTTGGTAGTTTGAAATATTGTCTGTCATGGGGTTTCTAATGCTATGTGGTAAAACACCATGACCAAAACCAACTTGGGGAGGAGAGGGTTTATTTCACTTAGTCTCCCCCATTACAGCCTATCACAGAAGGAAGTAAGGGTAAGAACTGATGCAGAGGCCATGGAGAAATGTTGTTTACTAGCTTGCACCCCATGGCTTTCTCATCCTGCTTTCTTACAGCATCTAGGACCACCGGCCTAGGGTGGCACTACCCACAGTGAGCTAGGATCTCCCACATCAATCATCAATTGAGAAAATGCACTACAGGCTTGCCCACAGGACAGCCTGGTAGGACATTTTTTTCCAAATGATTCTAACCTGTGTCAAGTTGACATTAATTACCAGATAGCACACTGTCTTAGAAAACATTCAACAGTCACCTATCAGCTCCTGAGGTCATATATAGGATTCCAAGAAGATCAAGTTTCCTATGATGTACCTTGGATCAAACTTCTCTGAAGTCTTTACACATTGACATTGATTATATCTTTTCTTTTTCATGTGTATGTAGGAGTAATCTTTGAAAAAAATCACTATCTAAATCCAAATATAAAACAGAAATTTCTATATTAGGAATAGCATAGAAAGTGTAAGTGATATAAAAAATGGTGGTTCATCATAAACTTGGGGGCTTACTTCTTACCTTAATTCTCATTTTGTTACATTGTGGTATTTTTGATTATGGCCATGATTTTTCTGTTTCAGTTCTTTTATGTGTCAAATTAATTAGGCTTTAATACCAAGCCATTTGGTCAGAAACATCTGAATATAGTTATAAAAGTTGCTTTGGTTTCTTAAATAAGTGATTGAAATTTAGATCAGTACATTTTGAGTAAGGCTCAATTGGGTAGGCTTCAGCCAATCAATTAACTAAATATTCTGTGACAAACACACACACAAAAACAGGTCTCCCAAAGCAAAATGGAATCTGCCTTATAGTGGCTTCAAATTCAGGCTATATCTTCAGCTGTTCCATGGGAAACTCACAATCTGCCCTTCATATTTTGATCTTGATTGTTTTCATATGTATGTGAGCTATTTCCTTAAACTAAGTAGATAGGTAGATACACACACACATACACACACACAGAGAGAGAGAGAGAGAGAGAGAGAGACAGAGACAGAGACAGAGACAGAGACAGAGACAGAGACAGACAGACTGATGATACTGCTGCTTCTCCGGAGAGCCTTGGATATTGTAGACTTGTCTATGGTAAGTATGGTTGAAAATTGCTGATTCTGGATCCAGATCTCCAAGCCTCAGCTGAATCTTCTGTAAAGTAAGGCTATTGTACCATCTTCACAGATTTGTCATGAGGCCTTCAAGACTTCAGACAGTTAAAGCAGTTATCCAGCAGCCAATATTCAAGAAAGAATGAGTACACTATATTTGAGAGAGGATATGTGACAAGTGATGTTATCCCTTGTTCTCTGAGGAGTTAGATATTGTGCTCCTTTGCCTACTGAAGTAAACACTACTGAGTAAGGACTAGGAAATAAAGTCTCACAGGGGACTGTGTTCCTAATACCCTTTGTAAATAGAGCTAAAGTGACATTTGTCAAACTTTCCAAAAAGGGGGATGTGCTTCTGTACTGAGTCTCATATCATGGGGCCTGCTGTCCCCAGGAACGTGTGTACTAGGTGCTAATTGCTACCCTATAAACACTAGCTACTACTGAAAGAAATTCTGAGCATATCAGCCAGGCTCTCCTTCCAACCTAACAGCTCTGATTTTTCTCATCCCCAACTCTTGGGAGCATGCCCTCCTTCCAGCCAGCTGTGTGTCTTCAGTGGCTATGGCTGGTGAGGACATCGGAAGGGGGCTTGCTAGGACTGGTTTTGAGAAAACTGAAAGCACAGTCCATAGATGTTCAGGGAGACTCAGCTTTCCCACAAAAGGAGTTGGGTGGATGAGGATCCAACCACCATGTGGTCACCTTTGGACTGGGAGAGGTCTGGGGATGGGCTAGTGAATGAAGGCCTCTACCACCAAATGGTCACTAAGTAGGAGAGGTTAAGGAAGGGAGGGTTAGTGAATTAGGACCTTGGCCATCATATGGTCATTGTGTGGCTGGGAGAAGCTGAGAAAGGGGCTACCTAGTGAAGAAGGAGTAGGCCACCATCTGGTTACTCAGGGGCTGGAAGAGGCTCAGAGGAAAGATCTAGTGAATAGGACTTCCACCACCATATGGTCACCGTATGGCTGAGAGAAGCTAGCCAAGGAGCCATTTCTCTGTACCAAGTCTCTGCCTTGTCAGCTCTCCACCTGGGAGGAGCAGGAGCTCTGCATTTATCTAAATCTCCTTTACTCCCAAGTTGGTCTTTTATAAGACAGTTTCATTTTCAATGCTAAACATAATGAAAATAAGTAGATTTTATTGTTTAGAAGATTCATAGCAGCAATAACTTTGCTTTCATTTCCATAGATCTTTATTCGCAGTTCGACCAGTGACTAGAGAGAGAAAAGGAAATGACCTGCTATTTCACTTAAGCTAAATGCATTGACTTTTTACAAAATTAAATCTTCAGTAAATTAACTTGTGTGTCTGGGTTTCTTATAAAAGCCAGGAGAGGTGCTCATTGTTACTTATTGTTCACCTGCAGCTTAGGGGTGGCTCTGTCCTCTGTAAACATTTATTCCCTCCAGGAGCCAGAGGGGGGGCCTCTGGGCTTTCACCCTGACACTGAGCTAGGGAGAGGTCAGGCATAGAGTGGTCCCTAGTTCCTGTCATTCAAGTATAAGTTCATAGAAGAGGATCAGGATCTTTGATCCTACTCAGGCTCCGGCATCTAGAGCAATGCTGGCAATAAGTATCATATATTTAGTTATATTTGTTAGATACATGAATCAATCATTTACCAATTTACCCCCATAGTATACTAAGAATGACTGATTTAAAAACAAAAAACAAAAAACAAGCAACTACTTTACGTTTAAATATGTGGTTGAGATTGCCACTTGCTCTCTGCTTAGTGCAATAATCTCTTTAAAGGAACAACTGGCAGCCCATGAAAGAAGAGCTTGCTTTGATAGACATTAAGTATACCACAAATACACAGTAATTAAAAAAAAATGTGGTCTTGAGGCAATTACAGACAAATAGGCAGAGGGAGCTGGGAGACAGACCTTAGTGTGGCAGGAGCTTAATATATATTAAAACATAGCCACAAATCAATACAGATTTTAAATGGAAACTTTAGAAACTTCCTATATAGGGGAAAGCTTATAGATAAAGGAAAGCAGAACTGGAGTGATACCAAACCACATCAAACTGTTAAAAATAAAGGCTTACCCATGGAAGACAGGCCTGAGAGCTTAATCCAGGGAAGCTAAGATAGGAGGGACTTCTAAAAGAAAGATTTAAGAGAACATGTGATAGAGTCATTTCAGAATTAATAATCTCAGATTAAGGGCTCTCTTAGAAATCAAGTTAAGTGAAAGATGGGAATTCCAAGTTAATAGGAGCCCAGAAGAGCCCAACGGTGGTCAGTCTTCCCTGTCAGCTCGACTTGATCTAGGATCTCCTTGTACACTCACTTCTAGGGATGTTCACGAGAACATTCCAGGGAGATTTAACTGATGGGAGAAGACACATCCTGAGTATGGTTGACACTATCCCATAGGCCAGGCTTCCAGACTGTTGAAAACAAAGAAGAGAAACAGCACCCGCATTTCTCCTCCTGTTTCTTGACTGTAGATGCAAAGTGACCAGCTGTATTATGTTCCCACCAGCATACGTCTCAGTTCTAATGGACTGAATCCCTTCAAACTGAGAGCCAAAGCAAGCACCTCCACCCTTAACTTGCTTTAGTCAGACATTTTACCACAAGAAAAGAAACTAACACAGTAGATGAAGTATACAAACAGACATTTTGAAAAACAGAAAAATCCCCAGATTAGATAGGAAAAGAAAAGTTTCCAAGTCGTTTTTAATCGGAGCTGTGTGCTTTAGAAAGTAACGAAATGACCTTTTTGTAAATCAGAAGGGCATCTTTTGAACCTATGAGGGTAGCTGCTATTGCCATCCATGAGACTGAGAAGGGAAGAGGAACTAATTTCAGCCTGTGGAGTCGTAAGTCAGAGATTTAGCTAGGCAGATATGGTATGACATATGTGGAAATGTCAGGCAAGTTAGATGTTGACAATGCAGAGCTTCAGAGAGGCATTAGAGCTGAGGGTGACTCTGTAGCCTTCCCTCTACTCTGCATGCTGTCTCAGGCCTTTAGCAAGGGAAGCAGTGAGGAGTGTGTTCATGAAAACAGGAAGCCCCAGCTGAGCTCTGCAGTGAAGATGCAGGAAGTCTGGGTGAACGCAGAATGTCAAGAGTGCCCAAGGAAGGCAGTGTTTCAGCAGGGGCATGTCTGTAATACCCTTGAAGGCTAATTAATATAAGACACACTTGGTGGCTGATTTTAGAAACCCACGTCAGACAGCACAAAGCTGAATAGAAAGCCTTCAGATGCTATGCTGGTCTGGGACATTTGGTACCTTACTCATCTGTCACATGCCTGTGTCACAGCTATCTGTGCAGTTCCTAGTCTTCCAACAAAAACAGAGATGGAAGCCTTCATTTGACTCCTACTCAAAAGGAAGGACATAGCAGTCAACCCAAAACACAAGGAAAGGTAGAGTAGAAAATGTGAAAAATTTAAGCAAGATCACCAGCCCACTTTCTAACACAGCTTACCTTTACATCGACCACTTAAATCACTTAGGCACTCACAGTTAAAAAGATCAGAATTAGTACCTAAAGCGTCCACTCAGCCCAGTATTTCTCCCATGGTCACTCAGGGTAAATATTACCAGGAAGAACCTCAACCATCAGATTCTTATAGCATTTCCATGGGCATTGGTACGTCTCCATTCCCAAAGCCTCCGGGATTTCTGCAGGGCAGACAGTGTCATCATTAGCAGATGGTGGCCAGTGAGCTCAGAGGATATGCAGGACATGAGTCAGTTGTCTCATCTGAGTGGCTGCTATGACATTGACTGGGAGGCCCCTCATGACTACATTCTACAACTGAGATCACATGTTAAGTCCAGAAATTCCCCATCAAGGGTCAGACTCACCCTCCTCCTGATCTTCAGGGGGCTTTTAATTTTCTTTTGCTGGTTTTTATTTTATTTAAGCTATTTTGTCATATGTCCCTTCCACTCTCCTTCCTTCCTATCTTTCCTCTTTTGTTCCTTTTATCCTTTTATATTTAACTTCTCATTTTAATTATTTTAACTACAATATTATATTATTTCTTCCTTCCTTTTCTTCCCTACAGCCCCTTCCACACACACCCTACTCCCTCTCAAATTCATGGCTTCGTTTTCTTTGATTGTTGTTACACACACACACACACACACACACACAGAGAGAGAGAGAGAGAGAGAGAGAGAGAGAGAGAGAGATCCTAAACATATAGTCAAAACCTGATCTCTTTGGTTTAAGCCCCTCCTTTGAGGACATCCATGTTCCTGTCTATAAATAAATGCTTTGAGATGCATTGGGAGGGGGCAGTAATGGGGGGGGGGTGGAGTTATCAGAGTGTGCACTACATGTAGACCTGAAGTGTCAGCACAGCCTAGGCCCTTGAGAGAAATACATATTCAAGGATTTCTCTAGAGTTTCTGGGGGCAGGCCTTAGACTTTGGTTTCCTGGCCCTCTAGGACTTCTGGTGCCCACCATATGGATATTGATTTCCCTGGGTTGCATATGGCCAAAATGACTGAAACCAGAGCAATTCTGATCCTACAGGAGGTGCTCCCAAAAGTCAGCATCTTAGCATTCCCTCATAGAAGGAGAAAGAGATTCACAGGGCTTATAAGCCTTCAGGGGATCCTCGCAAGGCTCCTCCTCCTCCCAAGTTTATGGAGGACTAAACAACTGACTGGGGTGATACTTGTTGGTCACGTGGCTGCCTGTACTGCCCAGAAGACTTTTCACCCATGCTGTTGTGCGTGAGCACAGTACAGGACATGAGACACTGCAATGGCCCATGTTATTCACTGCATATAAGTTGCCTTGGGGAGTTCCTTGTAGCATAGCTGTCTTTGGGACACTGATGCTCCTGTGAGTTCATTGGCTCACCAAGCTAGAGTTACAGTCTTGTGTGAATGCCATTTTTTTTAAATCTGAGATAAATATATACATGTTTTCTCACATCTCCTCAGGAAAAGTCACATGGCAGAGGTAGTTGAAATTACACTTAAATAACCTATTTATTTCCCTGTTCTCTGCAGTTTTTCTTTCCAATCCTAAAGTCTCCTAATTAACTGTGGTCTGGAAATATTATGTGGTAAAAGTCCATTTTGCATAATACTTATTACAATTATCATTTTATTTATTCCATTTTTAAGATTGGCTATGATTACTCTTTATCTCTAATATATAAGTTGAACTTTATGATAGGTGTGTATGTTTAGGCTAAAGAAAATCTATATAATTCAGTTTTTGTGTGCAGTTTCAATCTTTGAACATACCTGCCATAGACAAGGGAATACCACTTTATGAGAGAGGAGACAAAGCCGTTGTTATAGAAATGTTAGAAAAGCAGAAGAGAAGTGGGGAAAGGAAGATGTCCCAAGGAAAGTCCTGAAACTGGCTTGCATCTGACTCGGTTTGGTACACTAAGAGGCGGACAAGATACTGAGAAAGTGATTGCAAGTATTGCAGTGGGACTGTCTACTTGTAACTGTCTGCCAGTTTTTCCTCCAGAGAGAAGTCTGCTTCTTTTGAATGTTTTAGTAAGCTGGGGTGGACACTTGTCGGTACCTCTCTTCTAGAGTGGCCTTTCCAGCCCCCTTCATATCCTAGGGATATCTGATAAGTACAGCCCTGCCCCCCCATCCCTGTCCCTTACCAAGCTTCCCACCTACAGCTGGGGATGACTGATTGGCCCAAGGAAGGGTACCTGAAGGACAATAAGTCTTTTGAGATCATGAATGTAGTTCCTTGAGAGCTTTCTTCTGGAGTGATTTAACTGTAGCACAGGAGCCAGGCCCCTATATCTGATGATCTAAATTGTTGGATGAAAAACAAGAAATAGGATCAAGAGCAAACCATATGAGCACCTCATAGTGTGAAAGAACTCTGTCACTGCTCTGAGGTCCACCTCTCCCCACCCCTAGTCTCATCTGCCTTTTAGGACATTTGTCCTTGCT
The DNA here is from genome assembly GCF_000001635.26 of Mus musculus. Taxonomy (NCBI): domain Eukaryota; kingdom Metazoa; phylum Chordata; class Mammalia; order Rodentia; family Muridae; genus Mus; species Mus musculus. The sequence continues at coordinate 63,525,490 of NC_000073.6, forward strand.
TTCTTAAAGGAACCCATGTGTGCTTCTGTGGTCTGTGGTCCTAAAAGATGTTGGTACAAACAGGTGCGTTAATGCAAAGTTTCCTGCATATCTCTCAGTGTCTGAAAGACTACTTCATTCGTACACAGAAAGAAAAAAGTATAACTACTAGAAAGATAACCTTCATTCTTTGCAATCAATATGAGATTTTTCTCTAGAAATCTAAGAGTACCCATTTATTAATCTGATTATTTGAAGATCGTCTTCCTATAAGTTCATAGAGCTTCATATATCCATATAATTTTGATCAAATCTGCCTCCAATCCCTTCCCTACAATTCATCCCTTATCCCTTTCCACTCTCCCTCCCTACTTCATGTGCTTTTGTTTTTAAAACCCATAGTGTTCATGTCAAGCAGCTACTATGTACATGGGTATACTAGAGCATTTGGAGCCTTTCAGAGGCCATGTCCCTGAAGAAAAATGACTCTCCTACCCCAGCAGCCATCAGTTGCCAGTAGCTCTCTTAGCTAGGGGTGGACTTCATGACCTCTTCCCCTACCCATTTGGGATTTGGGTTAGCTTGAGCTTTATAGTCTTGTGACTGTAGTCCCAAGTGCTGTGAGTTCACATGTGCTCGTATATGTAGTAGCTCTGCCACGTAAAGCAAATACTGTTTCCCTACAGATGTCCGCAATCTCCGGCTCTTATTACAGAGTCTCTTCCCAATCTATCATGATGAACCTCAAACTTGTAGGGAAGAGATGTGATACAAATGTCCCAATTAGAGCAGAGCATTAAATTCTCTTATTCTCTGAATATTGATCAGTTAGACATCTCTATATTAATCATTATCTACTGTAAAAAAATAAAGAAAAAAAAAGAGAAAAGAAAGAAAAAGCTTCTATAATGAGGGTTGAGAACCTCACTAATCTATGAGTATAAAGATAAAAAATTTAGGCAGAATAACACTATTGGTTCTCCGCTAGGGCCCATAAGCAGCACAGTTAATTAATAGTACCAGGAATGAGGTCCATCTTGTGAACCATAAAGTCATAAAGTCTTTGGTTACTGTATTGCTTGCTTTTATGTGCCTGTAATAAAGCAACATGGCCAAGAAAACTTATAGAAGGATAAGGGTCCATCACAGATAGGAGGCCTGGCAGCAGAGGCATGGTGCTTGTACTGGCTGGTTTCGTGTCAACTTGACACAAGCTGGGGTTATCACAGAGAAAGGAGCTTCAGGTGTGAAAATGCCTCCGTGAGATCCAGCTGGAAGGCATTTTTTTCAGTTAGTGAGCAAGTGGGGAGGGCCCATTTTGGGTGGTGCTATCCCTGGGCTGGTGGTCCTGGGTTCTATAAGAAAGCAGGCTGGGAAAGCCAGAGGAAGCAAGCCAGTAAGGAACATCCCTCCATGGCCTCTGCATCAGCTCCTGCTTTCTGACCTGCTCGAGTTCCAGTCCTGACTTCCTTTAGTGATGAACAGCAATGTGGAAGTGTAAGCTGAATAAACCCTTTCCTCTCTAACCTTTTTCTTGGTCATGATGTTTTGTCCAGGAACAGAAACCCTGACTAAGAGTGTTTAATCAAAGGAATACCTCTATGAGAAAGATGGAACTTCCCATTTTACAAAAGGACATGGGGTCACATGTAATTGTATAATTTGTCCAAGGCCCCACAGGTAATCTCTTGCCCAAATGGTACTAAGGTGCTTAATCTTAATGGTTAGTTTTATTAGATTAAGCAGTACATGGGGATTGATAAGATAATTCTCAGAGGCTGTTGAAGGTATATCCATAGAATTATTAGGGGGGGAAGATGGTCCTGTATGCTGGGCACCTAGATGGAATAAAAGGGGTAAAGGGAGACAGTGATAGAGTGCAGGCTTCTCTCTTTCTCTGCCGAGCTGAGAGTGTGAGTGGCACTATTACATGGACTGGGGTCCCAGACTGAATAGAATGGGGGAAGACAGGGCTGTAGCATCAATTTTGTTGATAGAGAACTTGACTAGCATCCATGAAACCCTGGGTTTCTCTTGCATTGAGTTAAACCAGATGTGCTGGCACAGGCCCACAATTTTAGGATTTGAGAGGGAAAAACAAGAAGATCGAAAGTTCAGAATTATCACTGGCTACATACTGAGTTTGAGGCCAGCCTCCGATACATGAGAACCTATCTCAGAACTGGGGGGGCGGGGGGGGGGGAGGATGACCTGAACACTATCATTTGCCTTTCTCTGACCCTTCACCTGCCCAGATGTGAGCAAGCTGGCTACCACCATGCCATCCCACACATTATGGGATGATCCCCTTAAACTTTCTCCTATAGCCAGTTTTCAGTTGGGCATTTGATCACAGTAACAACAAAAGAAACCAAAATGTGGTGCCCACCATGGCAGGCTGACACCTCTAAAACTGGGAGCCAGAGATACATCTTCCCTCCTTTCGAATTGTTTTTCTCTAGCACTGTCACATCGACAGTACAACGAATAGGCAGGTTTGTACTGGCATTGTCTGTATGAAACAGGCGTGGCATATTCTTGAGTTGATACTCCAGGCAGGGGCAGAATCCTGCCAGGTTGTAAGCCGGAGAGCATCCAGGTTATCCAGGGTGATCTCTTGGCCCTTCTACTACAGAAGCAAAAAAGGGGTGGGCAAGACCCATTATGTGCTCCAAGATACAGATGGATAAATGGTACAAACCATTATTCTGTACATCTTAATTTAAAAAGGAAAGGAAAGAAAGGCTGCTATAAATTCAGAGTGAGAGAAGCAGTTTCTAATCAGAAAACCAATGGATGTATTTCAAGTACAAATACCCAAAGATCAAAACTCACAGAAATATTTTAACTACACCAGAAGCTCTATCTGAATTCTCAAGGGAGCAGTTGAGAAAAGGTATAAATGCATATTTGGAAGGTTAGCTGCATCAAATACAGGAGATGTCTGTGTCCCTATATTCGGCATGGACACAAGATCAGGTATCTGCCTGCTGGGCCGACTGCAGCATCTGGTGCACATCCTGCGTTACGTATCTCTAATATTGTCTTAGGAAAACACAGAAAAGTAATTAGCTATCTATACTAATTGTGCCCATTTGTTGTCCTCTATTTTATAATTAATACGTTTTTTTGTTTTGTTTTGTTTTGTTTTGAAGCAATCAGAAGGCACTGTAATTGGCCTGTGCCTACAGAGTCTCCTCCTTTCAGAGTGTTGCTGTGGTGTTCTCTGACTCTTAGACATCCTGCTCTGGCTTGTCCCAGTAGGGATGATTGTCCTTAGCTTGGCAACAGCAGGCTTGGCGGCATTTGTGGCTGGGAGCACAAAGGCCATCTATGGGACATTAGGTATCAGCATGGTTCTCTAAACAGTTTATTGTCATGGTAGAAAATGGATGCATAAAACCATACCCCACTTCTCAGGGTGGGCCTGACATTAAATACCTTTTGCAGGGAGGAATATCTAGGAAGGGAAGCTTATTGGCTAAGCCCTCTGGACCTCTAGGCACCACGTTAGCATGGAGAACTCTGTTTTGGTCCTACGTGACTGTAGGACATGTTTCTTTTATGTGAGAAGCAAAGCATGTGTTCCAAGTCGGGAGTCTGGCAGGGAGCTGGGACTCACCTAAGATTCAGGTGTGCCCAGCGATTCTCTGGGTTTTGACCTGCTCTACCTTACCAAACTTCCTGGCATAGTTTTACATCCTGTGTGTGTGTGTGTGTGTGTGTGTGTGTGTGTGTGGTGTCTGTATGTCTTTCTCTCTGCTGTTTTCTCCAAGTCTGTCTTTCTAGCTGTAACATCCTTGGGCTTTCTGGTGCTGAATCTCTGCACAGGTCTCCTTTAAGCCCCAGCAAACCTGTTCCTCTACAGCATGGCAGAGAGACTGAAATCCCTTAGGTGCTACTGTTCTAGACTTGACCATTAAAACTTCTGTATCTAGGAACTGCTTATTCTCTAAATAGACTCAACTAGGGGGTTCTTCAGCTACACAGCACCCCAGGAACATGCCTTCCTAGGCAGGACACAAGCCAGAGGCAAGGAAAGATCTCTCTCTCTCTCTCTCTCTCTCTCTCTCTCTCTCTCTCTCTCTCTCTCTCTCTCTCTGTGTGTGTGTGTGTGTGTGTGTGTGTGTGTGTGTGTGTGTGTGTGTTTGTTTTAACTCCCGCCATTCCATCTCTGTGCTTCCTCCCTTCCACTCTGCCTACCACTTCAGGCTGCAGTACTTTCATACAAGCCAGGATCCTGTCCTTTGCCTCTCCACAGGTGGTTTATTGTGTGAGAGATTCACCCCTAGATCTCTGCTTGGAACTCTTCAGCAACCCAAAATGCTAAATTGAGAAACAGAGGGAATTCCCCAAAGACTCAGGCTAATGCCACTCTCCTTCTGTGGGAGGGGGAATCATTACACATTTTGCACAGAAGGAAAAATCCTAAGAATGGGTTTCTTCCTAGATGTCTGGCAGCTGACCACAACCCTTCTTCAAGCTCTAACACAAATAGATTTCTCTCTGTAAGGCTCTCAAATTTCAAAGCTTGCCTCTGTGCAGGCCTCCCCAATCTCCTGCCTAGCAGCCAGGTCCACTGTTTATTCACGAATATATGGACGCACTCACACTATGATTTGCTGCTTGTGTGCTCTCCTCTACTATGAGGAAGTCAGCGCACTGGCATGCATTGAGCACCTAGCATGATGCTCACAGTGTGGTCACTGTGGAGTGACTGAGTGCCTTTTCCTATTTGGAATGATGCTCATTGGCCTATATAACTTTATATATACATATCAGTTTTTAAGCAGTTGAGTCTTTGAGAGAAAATAAAGGCCTTTTGGAAAAAATATGGAAATCATACAGAGAGAGAGAGATACAGAGACAGACAGAGACAAAGAGAGAGAGAAAATTAAAATAGAGTCACCTTATAAAAGACAACAATGTCCCTATTAGACATAAGGACTAACAAATAAAAATCCCAATGTCAGAAATAGGTTAATTCTTTTGGCATATAGTATTTGTCTGTGAAAATCCTTTGACCTTCTAACATTGCAGGCTGTTGCACTGCTCCTGGTAACCCTCCAGAACTTGATGAATACCTTCCCTGTTGCTGAAGGCACCATATAGTTGAGTCATAGAGCATGACAAAATCAATCTAGTACTCTCTTGGAAGCTACTTGCTTCCTTAGTGCTGGAAGGTGCTATGTGCGCTATTGGAGGAGAAAAGGAATCATTCCAAGATGTGAAACTGGAAAGCAACAGTAATGACTGGCTTGATAAGACATGCTCATTAGTGTGATAGTGACATGAACATCATAGGAGTCACCAACCTCCTTCTGACTGAATTTAAGTCCACTTCACAAAATGAAATACCTGGCACCATATTGGACCAAGAACCTATAGCTAGAAAGTTCATAGCCCCTAGGGAGGCACCTATTGCTGTTATGATATTACATGGACATGGTATTAAACCAACTCCTAATAACATGTCATTGTACTCATAGATGACATCATTGCATCTCCCAGCTCTCATTTGAGAAGCTTCTGTCCTTAATAGATGGTGATTTAACACAGTGACCTCCAATTGGCCAAGGTGCAGAGAACATGAGACTGCAGAATGGTCAGCCATTAAAAAAAAAAAAAAGTCTCTACATGCTCCTCCTGTCGTCTCCATGATTCAGGGCTCATTGCAGGAAAGCGAGTGAGCAGAGGTGTAAGAGCCAAAGGTGGTGGAGGACTACCACCAAACGTTATCTTCTAGACACAGCAGAGCAGCTGCACACATGGCTCACAGTGGGTGCAAAGCATGCACCAAACTTGTGTAAGTCGGATAAAACCTAATCTTAGCATGGAGAAAGGAGCTGGCACATCATCCACCCTTAACTATGAAGCTGTTGGCAGTGGTTAGCTGCTGGAGGCGAGAACATCAGTCTACTTGAAGAGTGATTATGCTCCAGTGGAAGACTACACATCCAAGAATATTTTGGCAGCAGAAACTGATCTTGGTGGGTTTTTTTTAAAAAAAGCAGCATAAAGATAAACCCTTAGATAGACTAACTAGAGGTCACAGGGACAGTATCCTAATTAACAAAATCAGAAATGAAAAGGGAGACATAACAACAGAATCTGAGGAAATCCAAAAAAAAAAAAAAAAATCATCAGATCCTACTTCAAAACCGATAATCAACAAAACTGGAAAACCTGGATGAAATGGACAATTTTCTAGACAGATACCAGGTACCAAAGTGAGGCTAAGAAACCATGGTTAGTGTACATTATATACATTTGGTGAAATCAACTGAGCATGATTGAAATCCACACTTAATAAATATTAAGCAAAATGAAATAGTCAAATTGGAAAAGAAAAAAAAAAAGCCGGCAGAAGCTCCTAGGTACAGATACAGGTCATGGTATAGCATGACCACAGGGCTGTTCACAGTGCCGGGCCCTGCTGTGACCCAGGAGCAGCTGGCCATTTTCAGGTTCCTGTGATCTTGCTACTGTGGTGTGTGTCAGCAGGATCTAGGAAGCCACCCAACTTCCGTAGATTCAGCTATGTGTGTTCAGCTGCTAATTCCAAAATTTATTTCTGGGGAGCACCTTTCAGAGGTTTTATTTCAGGAAGGAAGGAAGCCATTCACAGCTGTCCTCCATTGCATATGGCTGATGGCTGTTTTGGGCCCATCTCCATATGCTCATTTTTGGGTTGTTTGTTTGTTTCACTCTTACCTTGTGCTGTTACTTTTTTTTCCCCAGTTTTTATTGGTTATTTTATTTATGCACATTTCAAATGTTAGGCCCCTTCCCAGTTTCCCCTCCACAACCCCCCTGTCCCATCCATCCCCCTTCCCTCTGTTTCTATGAGGGTGTTCCCCTACCTGCCCCCTCACTCCTGCCTCAGTACCTGGCATTTTCCTACCCTGGGTCATCGAGCCTCCACAGGACCAAAGCGCTTCCCTCCCAGTGATGCTTGATAATGCAGTCCTCTGCTATGTATCCAGCTGGAGTCATGTTCCCCTCCATGTGTACTCTTTGGTTGGTGCTTTAGTTCCTGGGAGCTCTGGAGGTTCTGGTTGGTTGATACTCTTCCTATGGGGTTGTAAAACCCCTTCAGCTCCTTCGGTCCTTGCCCTAACTTTTCCACTGAGTTATGACGGTTATGCAGCGCAGGTACTGGTAATCGCAAGCCTAAGCTACCTCACCTGACTTCCCACCAACTCATTTGTTATCTGTGAGGAATAGGAGTACGTTGTGGATGCTGGGAGACTTTGTTTATATGAACGGAACAAAGCGCATGCAGCAGTCCACATAACTTTGTATATTTCAAATAATTTTAATATATCCAGAAACCCCAGCACCTAGCTTGCTCTTGTCAAGTTACAGAGGAAAAACAAACAAAACAAAACAAAACAAACAAACAAAAAGAACCCTGAAACACTAGGATTAATGAAGTCACCTAAATCTATATGTTGATAGATAATGGAAGCTGGGCTTGCAATTTATAATGGAGTCAGTGTCTTTGCTTCCTGTAACAATTTTATGTCGAAGTCTTCACCTTAATATTAGGAGGTGAGGGCTGTGAAGGTCATGGAGGCAGAGCCCCAGTGAATGGAGTTAGTACTGTTATAACGTGCACCCTAAGCATTCCCCTGCCCCATTTATGCTGCAAAGGCTCAAGGAGTAGGCAGCATCTGTGAGCTAGAACGCAGGTGCTCACTACGTATGTACGCTGCTAGTGTCCTGGTCTAAGGCTTCTCCATGACTGTGAAAAATGAATGTCTGCTATTTCAGTGACACATCCAGTGGTATGTTTGTTATAGTACTCGGGTGAGACAACCCATGGAGAGGAATGGGTGTGGAATATGTTGTCTCCACAGATGATTCTGTCAAAGAACCCAATGCTCTGTCTGGCAGACTGCCAGCACGCATTCTCTATGAATACAGCTCACTTTCAATTTCTTTTAGGCTGTGTTGAGCAGAGCTCCTACCTACAATATAGTAGCTGTCTATCAAATGTTTGTGGGATTCACCTATATGTGTTTACACATGTAGATATAGCAATAGCAATTCATGTGTGTGTGTGTGTGTGTGTGTGTGAGAGAGAGAGAGAGAGAGAGAGAGAGAGAAACACCTAAGTTGTGTTAGCACAGAGAAACCACCTGCCATCGTTGGAACAGTATGTATATGATACCACTGTCTTTATATTCCAGAGTTCCTCCTTTATCACATTGCATATTAACAGTGTGGCTGCCCACCTCATCCATCATTAGAACTTAGCAGGTCTGAATATTTGGGGCTTGTCATGGATATTACAGTAGCCATTGGAACTTCATACATGTGTTCTTCAAATATAAGGAATATATTTTCCTCTTTACAAGTTCATAGTTGCATGTTTTTATTTTAAAAGCTTTGTATTGATAGTTTCTCTATTTTTCTAAATGTTAGTATTACCTAGGTGGTTGTGGCTTTAGAAATTACAAATTGCTGGGCATGGTGGTGCACGCCTTTAATCCCAGCACTTGGGAGGCAGAGGCAGGCGGATTTCGGAGTTCGAGGCCAGCCTGGTCTACAAAGTGAGTTCCAGGACAGCCAGGGCTATACAGAGAAACCCTGTCTTGAAAAAAAAAATTTACAAATGTATGTCTCTTCCCTCCAACTTTTTGGAATGAAATTCCTCCAACAGGAATGAAATTTTAAAAAGAAAGCTGGGGCTTTAAAGCTGCCTAGTTTTTTTTTTTTTTCAGCTCAACATAAAAACTAGCCAGCATATTTTTTTATACTTTTTAATGAAATTTTTTCCATGCTGTGTATTTTAATCGTGTTCTTCCCCTCTCCCACAACTCCTCCCAGGTTTCCCCAACCTGCCACGTTGTCACAGTCCTTTTCATCCTTTTTTTCTTCTTTTTATTTTCTATAATTAATTATTTTGGCTCCTCAATCCTTCCTCTACCTCTTTCATAAGATTCCCCGGGTTCCCCTAATGTTTGGCTATCGGTCTTTGCATCTGTTTCCATCAGCTGCTGGGTAAAGTCTCCCAGAGGACAGCCATATTAGGTTCCTGACTGCACATACAGGAGAGTATCATAAATAGTGACAGGGATGGACTCTCTCTCATGCCATGGGTCCCAAGCTGGGCCTATCATTAGCTTGCCACTCCCTAAAACTTGGCTATATCTTCATCCCTGTAAATCTTGTAGGCAGGACAAATTGTGGGTTGAAGATCTTGTGCATCATTTTGTATTCCCATCCCTCCACGGGAAGATGTGTTGGAAGCCGTGGTATAAGCAATGTACTAGGGAGCCATCAGATTAAATCTGAGTGTGCCTCAGACATGTCTGTTTATTAATGTTTCCTGTATTCACTGTATCCTGGAATAAATACATACCACCATTCTGCAGGCATTGTGAAGATGTAGAGTCCATAGAGTGAATGAAAGGTACACCAGTGCCAGCCAGCAATGCTAGGATGGAGGCAGAAGGTAGCATGCAGGTGAATTAATCAACACTCTAAGTATGATTTCATTAAAAGTTATGGAAGGTGAGAAGTTCACAGCTGAGATGTTGTTGCTGAGCCTGGTGGGGTTCTAGGCCGTAAGACAGCAAAGAGAATCACTACAAAGCAGGAGGGAGTCTGTCAGATTCTGAGTCTCATCAGAGGCTGACTTGTCCTGTTGGACAGACTTAAGGAGGTTACCAAGGGATATCTGGTGCAGGGGCTTCTAAACCGTGCCAGAGATTTGAGATTCTGTAAGTTGGACTTACAGGTGGACTTGACCAGGCTGAACTGGGGCTGGGGATAATGCTGTCTCTACTTGGCCATTTTAAGAGTTCCCTGTGGTGCTGTTTCACTATCTGAAGTGAGCAGTGACAGAATATTGGAGATGAGCAGTGGAGCTGAGTTCACAGTTGGCTTGAAAGTAGAATCCACGGACATCTTTGGTGATCTGTGTATAGGGTAAAAAGAAAGAAGGAGTCATGCATGTGCCCACGTGCTAGAGCAGTGACCTGAGCAATTAGGTAGGTATCCTCATGGTATTTGGTGGGAAGAGAGTGCTTGGCAGGTAGTTGTGAATAGATGTGGATTTGAGATTCAACTTAGTACTTCCATTTGGTATATTAACATTGACATAAGAAATGTATGTTTGAACAATGCTGTCCCCAAAGCATAAGACAAACTCCTCAGCTCTCCAGGAATGCCCCTTTGATCCTTCAGTAACTATATACCCCTGCCACCTCTTCACCTCAAACAAGAGTGTTTCTGTCAATTCCTTAATGTTTGCATTTAATCTGGTCAGGTTTCTTCTTTCATATAGAATCCCTCAGTTTATTACTGTTGTTATTTTGTATGGTGGAGCTGCTAACATGGTGCTTCAAAGGTCACGAGCAGGAGGTCTTTGCTTCACTCTTGCCCAAAGGTTCCGAGTTCACTCTTTCATCTTTCAACATGATGTTAGATGTGGGGCTTACAAGGACGCCTTTGGTTGGGGGAGGGCCTTGTACTCTTAGTTTTTTGGCTGTTTTTAACAAAATAGAATAATGGGCTTCATCAGAGGTTTCCTTTGCGTTTTCTTGATCTTTTTGAGGTTGTTGTGCAAAGCTCTTTCCCTTGCTTGCATTCTCTTACCTTCCACTAATGCCATGTTAGACTTTCCAATGTTAAACCAAGTTGATATTGCTGCAGTAAGTCCAGGTTAGTCATGGCATGATCTGTTGCTGCTTTGGTTCTCTCATGTCTGTGCTCCTGTAGGATATTGTTCTGGGTCTGTTTTCATGTGAGGACTTTGATGAAGATAAGAAGGAACTACTGCCTTCCTAGAATGTCTTGAATTATGTTCTTACTGTTATACTGTGTGACAGTGTTTGTGGAGATTAATGCCATGTTTTCCTGCACCACTGGGAGACTGTGTCAATGATTGCATCTTTTCCTATATCATGTTTTACTGTGTGGGAAGGAGTTTTATTTCTCAACCAATTTATTTACTGGTTGGGGTCTATTGAGATTTTCCATTTCCTTCTTGTTTGAGCTTTAGTAATTTGTTATTGTTTTTTGAACATGTGTTTGTTTGTGGATTTGTTCTTGTATGTGCATGTGCTTATATGTACACATGAGTGTGTGGAGAACAGAGGGCAACCTCTGAAATTTCTCAGGCACTATCTACTTTTTTTGATTAAGTCATTGAACTGAAGCTCTCCAAGAATGCTAGTATGACTGGCCAGTGATCTCCAGAGTCTTACCTTTCTCTGTCTGTCCACTGCTGAGATCTCTAGCACAGAGCACCATGCCTGACCTTTTATTTTTAATGGGTAATGAGATCCTCATCCTTGGAAGACAAGGACTTTATCCCATGTGCCATCTCCTCAACTCAATGTGTGTATTCTTCAGCAATGTGTCATATGACTTTTATTTGAGACAGGGTTTCACTATGTAGAGATAGCTGGTCTAGAGCTCAGCATGTAGACCAGGATGGCCTTAGATTTACAGAGATCTGCCTGATTCTGCCTTCCCAGTGCTGGCATTAAAGGTATAAGTAACCACACCTGGTCAGATGTTCTTTGACTTTGCACAAAATTGTTCATAATACCAAACAAAATACTTTCCACATCTATGGGTTTTGGAATGGTGACTCACATTCCATTCATCCTCTTTGTAATTTCTCTCTTCTTTTCAGTATCTGATATTTTGTGGTAATTCTTTTTGTTTTCCATGTCATCCGTTACTATTCTAAGCATTGTTTCTTTTTATCTACTTGTGTTGTATTTAGTTTTTTCATTTTCTAATTTCTCAAGTGGGATCGTAACTTATGTATTTCATTCCTTGCTTACTTGATAGTCGTCATATTTATTGCTTTCAGTTTTAAACTCAGCACAATGTACAGTTAACGTTTTGGTATGCAGTTCTGAGCTTGATACATGTCTGAGTTCATTCACTCATGACCACAGTTAGCATATAGACTAGTTTCATCACTCCACAAATGTCTGTCAACCAGGCACTTCGTAAGCAATTCATTTTTTACTGGTAAACCTGATCTGTTCGGTATATGTGCATAGTTTTGTTGTGAATGGAATCATAATATTCAGTGCTATTCAGCCTTCCTCTCTGTTGCTAAGGTAAATATCATGACCAAAAGCAACTTGGGGAAGAAAAAGGTTCATTTTCTTGTATAACACCCAGGCTAGAATTCATCACTGAGAGGAATCAGGGCAGGCACACAGACTGAAATCTGAAGTTAGAAACTAAATCAGAAATTGTGGATGGCTGTGTTTTGCCTTGCTTCTCTGGTTTGTTCAGCTGCCTTTGTTGTATAGCCTAGACCCACCCTCCCAGGTATGGCTCTGTCCTTAGTGGGCAGGGTCCTCCCACATCAGTCATCAGTGAAAAAAAATGTGCAGTCATGCCCCACAGACCAATGTGATGAAGGCACTCTCTCAATTAAGATTCCCCTTTCCTTAGTATGTCTAAGTTAATATCGAGTTTACAAAAAGTAAATATGACAAGTGCATTGGCTGTAGCTTCTTTAATTCAGCACAGGATGTTTGGGCAATATCTTTCTGAGAAACAATAACTCATATCTTCTGTAAGAACCAAAATCTCATATCTTTGTGAGAATCAATAACTCATTTCTGCTGTAGTTTGGATGTCAATGTTCTCTAAAGGCCTGTATAAAGGCCTGTAGAGGTCTGGTTCTCACCATCACATTACTAAGAGGAAGTGGGACTTTAAGAGCTGAGACCTTGTGTGAGATCTGTTAGTCACATGAGACATGATTTTGAAGAGGATATTGGGACTTTAGCCCGTTTGCTCCCTTTTTTTCAAGGTCCTGATTAGAAAGTGATTTATTTTGAATCTCCACATGCTTCCATCATAATAGGCTGCCTTAACACAAGATCAAAGCAATTCAAGCAATCAATCATGAATGAAATCTTCAAACCCTTTGACAGAATGTCCCTTTTCTCTTTATAAATATGTCATATCCAGGGTGTTTTTAATTTAGAACATATTAGCATAATTTATTGTTGTTGCTCAATAGTAAGCCACTATATGCACATATCACAGTTTATGCATTCGTTTTTTCTTTTGAAAGGTATTTAAGAGGCACCACTTGGGGATATGAATGCTCCTGTATAGATTTTCTCAAAAACTAACATTTCATTTCTCTCAAATCAATGAGACCACAGGATCCCTGTGTAACTGTATGTTTAATGGTATAAAAAGCTGTTATGCTATTTCCCAAGTAGATTTTGCAGCTCTGTTGTTGTGCACATGCACATTTTTGGTTGTTTAACACTTCTTGATTAATTGACTCTTTCATTGTTACATATGACCTCTCTAATTCCTGGGACTCTAGCAATTGTTCTAAAACCTAATATGTTTGATGTCCATGGTGTATATTAATACAGCTGGTCCAGCCCTGGTTTTATTGTTACTTCATGGCTCATCTTTACCATCATTTCCTTTTGACCTACCTGTTTCATTATACATAAAAATTATGCCATTGATTCTTTGTCTTTTGTACATACGATTCAAGAATCTATGCCTTTTAATCAGTTTGATTCAATTATTTATACTTTAATATAATATTTTATGGACAGAGAGAAATTAGTACAAATATTACATGGACATTTATGTCTAAATGATACACAAATCTTTTCTGATTTTCCAATCTAACTTTTCTAAATTGTTTTGTTGTTTGTTTTTTTTAAACACAGGCTCTCTCTATGTGGTCCCAGCTGTCTTGGAGCTTATTATGTAGACCAGGCTGGCCTCAAACTCAGGGAGATTCGCCTGCCTCTGCTCTCAAGTGCTCTGAATACAAGCAGGCACTTCCTGGCTCTACGTTTTCTATTTTTGATTCTACCATCTTGTATTAACTTCAGTTATTTCACAAGATATAGTATTTGTACTAATTTCTCACTGTCCATGTAGGATTGATATTTTACTACATAATATAGAATTTAGAAAACTTCATGTTGTCTGGAACCCTTCACTTTATCTTCTCTCTGGGGTAGATTTCTGCAGTAGTCTCTCCTGAACCCATGGAGGCTAGACTCTGAACATGGCACTGTGGATAGTACTGCTTCCTAAATATACTGTTTATCTCCGAATGTACATGATAAACTTTAATGTCTACATTAGACACAGTAAGGGATAAACGTGGGTAACCATAAATAGAAGTTATAGCAAGACGCTGTAGTAACTCTTATATGAATATGTGCTTTCTCTTTGTCTTTCTAAATGTTTCATTGTACTTTTTCTCACCCTTCTTCATGTGATAATACAAGGTCATAAAATGTCTACATCATTAGATGAAGCCCAGAGCAGTGTGGCATAGTGTCAGGCTGATATGGGTTATTGAACACCAACACTGCTATAATCTAACCAGTAGATCCAATGTGACTACTAGGTAACTAAAGGGAAGGTAGTGTATACTTAGTGGATATTTCTGAATGAAGGAATGACTAATATCCTAGGATGATGGTGCTAGTAAGAGTGGATATAGTTTTTGTTTTGTTTGTTTTAAAAATTTTTTGTTTTTCAGTTTTATTAATATTTAATGTGATTTATTCAATAAGGCAGTTAAAATGTACCTGTGAAAATATATCATAATCATCTAGTTACAGTTATAATGACATCATCATAAAAGACATGGAAGTTGGAATTTTCTCATTTTCTGAGGATTTAATTATTTAATAGCCATCCCTCTTCCTTCCTTGAGGCCCAGTGACAAAATTGGGATGCAGTTTTAAATGTATGAATTGTTACTTAGAAATCTGCATTTAGTGGTTTTAGACCATAGTTGATTGTGGGTAACAGAAAGTAAGCCTCTACTAAAAATACCATCACATTACTATTACCGATAAATATACCGATAAAGATATTGATACATATTATCAGATACTTACAACCACATCTATTTAATGGGAATGATAAGGACAACCTGTTATTACCCACAGTATACCATTTATGTCACTGCCTAAAACTACAGGCTTCCCTTTTCAATGAGTTCCTGCCTGCCTAAGGAACTTCTGGTAGCGCTGCTCCTAGAGCAGTTCTGGTGAGTCATCTTCTCAGTTCCTGTGTCCAAGAAGGCTTTATCTCATCTCCATTACTGAAATTGTTACCCATGTGCAAAATTTTACATTAGATCTGGTCCTTATCCTTTTAGACCTGTGGTTGGGTTCAGATGGTCCCCACTGTGTATGCACAGCAGTCTTTCCCGGCCACTCTCATGACTTCTGCCTTGTCTTGGTTTCTCAGCTGATTGTTGTAGTTTGTCTAAGACTGAGGCTTTTTCTGTCCTGCTGGGGGATGGTTCTCTGAAGCTCTGGCCTCCGTAAGCTTGTCTCTCACGCAGTTTATGAATGCTATAATGGCTCCTCACGTATGTTTGCACCAGATCCCCACCCCTCTCCTGGGAACTCCATGCTTCCACTCTTCCATCCACTGAGGGTTTGGGTCCCTAATGTTTGTAATCTCCTTAAAGCTTGGATGTTGATGTTTCCTGCTTTCCACTCATCTTCGTTTGAGTCTCTGCCCTTCCTCCACCATCTTTGTTGCCAGGTAACACATACAGTGAATTATGCTTTTTATGCACTGTGATGTTTTCCATAGAACTTTACTGCTTTGTTTTGTTATTGCTCTCACTGTTTTTCTCAAGGCAGGCTGGCTTTAAACAAGTATCATTCTCTCATGGGTTGAAATTATTGGCATGTGCCATCATGTGCATTTTTCATTTGATTTTTATTTATATTTTGTACCATTTCTGAGAATTTAATTAAGTCTTTTCAATGTGGTTTTCCTTACCTCTTAGGCCAGGGTTATAATAACTGCTTTTGCCTCATAGAACCAATATCTCTTTTTGTCTCAGGTGATTTGTGTTGTCCTGTAATTTTTCTTTTTTTTTTATTAGATATTTTTGTTATTTACATTTCAAATGTTATCCCCTTTCCTGGTTTCCACTCTGAAAACCCCCTCCCTCCTCCGTCCTCCCCCTGCTCACCAACCCACCCACTCCTGCTTCCTGGCCCTGGCATTTCCTATACTGGGGCATATAACTTTCACAGGACCAAGGGCCTCTCCTCCCATTGATGACCAACTAGGCCATCCTCTCCTACATATGCAGCTAGTGCCATGAGTCCCACCATGTGTTTTCTTTGGTTGGTGGTTTAGTCCCTGGGAGTTCTGGGAGTTTTTGAGAGATGTTGGGGGTACAGGTTAGTCCTATGGGGTAGCCCTCCTCCTCAGCTTCTTCCAGCCTTTCCCTAATTCAACCACAGAGGTCCCTGGCTTCCATCCATTGCTTGGGTGTAAGTATTTGTGTCTGACTCTTTCAGTTGCTTGCTTTGGCCTCTCAGAAGGCAGCCATGCTAGGCTCCTGTCTGTAAGCACACCTTAGCATCAGTAATAGAGTGTCAGGCCTTGGGGCCTCCCCTTGAGGTAGATCCCAATTTGGGCCTCTCACTGGATCTCCTTTCCCTCATTCTTTTCTCCATTTTTGTCCCTGCAGTTCTTTTAGACAGAAACAATTCTGGGTCAGAGTTTTTGACTGTGGGATGGAAACCCCATCGCTCTACTTGATGCCCTGACTTTCTACAGGAGGTGGACTCTACAAGTTCCCACTCCCTACTGTAGGGCATTTCATCTAAGGTCCCTCCCTCTGAGTCCTGTGCATCTCTCACCTCCCAGATCTCTCAGACACTGAGCCACTAACCAGGCAGCATATATATAGTTGATATGAGGTCCCCAACACATGTATAGCAGAGAACTGCTGGGTCTGGCTTCAGTAAGAGAAGATGCCTAACCCTGGAGAGACTTGAGGCCCAAGGGAATGGGGAGGCCTGTCAGAGTGGGGTTGGGTGGGGAGTGGGGACATTCTCTTAGAGATGAGGAGGAGGAATGGGATGAGGAACTATTGGAGGGTGGACCTGGAGTGGGATAATGATGGAGTCCAAAAAAAGATTAAAGAATAATAATTTTTTTGCCTTTTTTTTTAGTTAGGTATTTTCCTCATTTACATTTTCAATGCTATCCAAAAAGTCCCCCATACCCTCTCCCCCACTCCCCACACCCAGTCCTCCACTTTCTAATGCATCCCAGATGGGCTCGTCTATGTCAGGGGGTGCTGGGTATCAGTCTGGAGCACACCAAGGCCAGTTCGACCATGGCTCTGGGTCTTTGAATCCATCCAAAAAGAGCCCTGTGGGTAAGAGTCCACCAGCTACTGGCTCTGCATATGGCTCATCTCAGAAAGAGGAGAGTGCTGCTTCGGGAGGAGCAGCATATTCAAAAAGGTATCTGGAGGAGCAGAAGACTGAGAATGGGAAGGATAAGGAGCAGAAACAAACAAATGCCGATAAGGAGAAGCTGAAGGAGAAAGGGGGCTTCTCTGATGCTGATGTCAAAATGAAATCTGATCCATTTGCTCCCAAGACGGACTCTGAGAAGCCCTTCCGAGGCAGCCAGTCGCCCAAAAGGTATAAGCTTCGGGATGACTTTGAGAAAAAGATGGCTGACTTCCACAAGGAGGAGCTGGATGAGCACGATAAGGACAAAAGTAAGGGAAGGAAGGAACCCGAGTTTGATGATGAGCCCAAATTTATGTCGAAAGTCATAGCCGGTGCAAGCAAAAACCAGGAGGAAGAGAAGTCAGGCAAGTGGGAGAGCCTGCACACAGGGAAGGAAAAGCAGAGGAAGGCAGAGGAAATGGAGGATGAGCCTTTCACAGAGAGATCCCGAAAGGAGGAGCGTGGAGGGTCCAAGAGGAGCGAAAGTGGGCACAGGGGCTTTGTGCCAGAAAAGAATTTCCGGGTGACTGCGTACAAGGCGGTCCAGGAGAAAAGTTCATCGCCGCCCCCAAGGAAGACCTCTGAGAGCCGTGACAAGCTGGGAAGCAAAGGAGACTTTTCCTCAGGGAAGTCTTCCTTTTCCATTACCCGGGAGGCCCAAGTCAATGTCCAGATGGACTCCTTCGATGAGGACCTTGCACGACCTAGTGGTTTATTGGCTCAGGAACGAAAGCTCTGTCGGGATCTAGTCCATAGCAACAAAAAGGAGCAGGAGTTCCGTTCCATTTTCCAGCACATACAGTCGGCTCAGTCTCAGCGTAGCCCCTCAGAACTGTTTGCTCAGCACATAGTGACCATTGTTCATCACGTTAAAGAGCATCACTTTGGATCCTCTGGAATGACATTGCATGAACGCTTTACTAAATACCTAAAGAGAGGAAATGAACAAGAAGCAGCTAAAAATAAGAAAAGCCCAGAGATACACAGGAGGATAGACATTTCCCCCAGTACATTCAGAAAGCATGGTTTGACTCATGAGGAATTGAAAAGTCCACGGCAACCTGGCTACAAGGCTGAGGGAAAATACAAAGATGATCCTGTTGATCTTCGCCTTGATATTGAACGTCGTAAAAAACATAAGGAGAGAGATCTTAAGCGAGGCAAATCAAGAGTCAGTGGATTCCAGAGACTCTAGCCACTCAAGAGAAAGATCAACTGAAAAGACAGAGAAAACCCACAAAGGATCAAAGAAGCAGAAGAAGCACCGCAGAGCAAGAGACCGGTCCAGGTCCTCCTCCTCCTCCTCCCAGTCCTCCCATTCCTACAAAGCAGAGGAGTACCCTGAGGAGGCAGAAGAGAGGGAGGAGAGCACCTCAGGTTTCGACAAATCCAGATTGGGGACCAAAGACTTCGTGGGTCCGAATGAAAGAGGCGGCAGAGCTCGGGGAACCTTTCAGTTTCATGCAAGAGGGAGAGGATGGGGCAGAGGAAACTATTCTGGTAACAATAACAACAGCAACAACGATTTTCAAAAGAGAAGCCGGGAAGAAGAATGGGATCCAGAGTACACGCCCAAGAGCAAGAAGTATTACTTGCATGACGACCGGGAAGGCGAGGGCAGCTACAAGTGGATGAGCCGAGGCCGCGGCCGAGGAGCCTTTCCCCGGGGGCGGGGCCGGTTCATGTTCCGGAAGTCCAGTACCAGCCCCAAGTGGGCCCATGACAAGTTCAGTGGGGAGGAGGGAGAGATAGAAGACGACGAGAGTGGGACAGAGAACAGAGAAGAGAAGGACAGTTTACAGCCCTCAGCTGAGTAGGGGCCGCTCTTGATGGAGCCCTTGCCCGGGGAAGAAAGGCGCTGAGAGAGGCTGGTGGAGCTAAACAAGGAGCCTCAAGAAGATCCTGAAAACGCCACCCCACAACCCACTTGCCACACAGAATCCATCCCACGACAGCAGAGTGTGTCCCTGGTGCCATCCGTCTCACTGGACAGAGGACACGACGTTGCCACCGAGCCTAGATGAGACCACACACTGGGCTCCTGCTGCTGCTGGTGGTGTGGGGGGTGGGCAGGGTAGGGAGAAGGATGACTTTGTTTTGGTTTTGTTGTCCCACCCCCACTCCCACCCCAATTAGAAACCAAGTTTTCTTCATTTCATTTCATTTGGAACTAAATGGGAATTTGGTTTTCAGTCTCTTCCTGTCCTGAGTTTTATTAAGAAATCCTTTTTCTTTTTCTTCTTTTTAGGGGATATATAGTAATATTAGTGTAAAGATTTTAATTTGGGCAACTTTGACTCTTAAGAGAAAACAAAGCATGTGAATAAAAATTGAAGTGTTCACCTCAGTTTGGGACCAAACTGCTTGGATCTTGTACAAACCGGTTTTGTATGTTGAGGAGGAGTTTAAGGCCTTTCTGACCACCTCGTGTTCCCCTTTCTACACATCCATGTATCCCGTGGAGTTGCTCCCAGCCTCCCCATGCACCCTGCTCTGTCTAATTTCTCCTGGGCTGGGCTTCCCATTCTCCACCAGCAGCTCCAGTGTCCCAACCTTTGTAGTACTGCTGGTCTTCAGCAAGAGGAGTGGAAACTGGAGGGCAGTTTCTGGACGGTTTTCTAAGAAACTTATGAATTCTATTATCTTTACAAATACAAGATGAGAAAATAATTTTTTCAATATTTTTTATTAATCTTTTTATAAAATGAAAAGAAGCGCCTATGATTAAGGATGGTGGTTATGGCTGGGTGGTCTGTGGGGTTGTGTGTTTTTGGGTTTTTCCTTTTTTTTTTCTCTTTAACCTTACGTTTTGGGTTGAAACATTTTCAGATGTTGGGGGGCATCCTCATTAAAGGGTCCTTATGCTTGCCTTCCGGAGCAGCGGTCCCCAGCAGGTGAACCGCTGCCTGCGCGCATCTGTTGGACGCCGACTGCACCCTCCTCCCTCCCCAGCCTTCGCTCTTGGGTTGTTGTGCATACTTCCCTTTACTTTGCTAATTTCAATAGTTATGTTGGTTTTACTTGAATGATTCATGTTTAGGGGAGAACAAAAAAAACACCCTTAAATTTTTGTTTCAACTCCTCCTGCAAATAAAAACAATAAATGAAGTGGCAGAAAAAAAAAAAAAAAAAAAGGATGCTGAACATTTTTTCAGGTGTTTCTCAGCCATTCGGTATTCCTCAGGTGAGAATTCTTTGTTTAGCTCTGAGCCCCATTTTTTAATGGGGTTATTTGATTAAGAATAATAATTTTTTAAACTCACTGAATTCTAATTCAGTGGTATAACATTTGCCTAGCATGTATAAGACTCCGTCTTTGAGTTGCAGGATTACAAAATTACATAAAAAATTACATTTAAATTAATAAATACTTAAGTATAGTATATTGAAAGTTCAGACAATTGATGAAACAGAAAAAAAAAATCAAATACATAAGAAAAAGAATTAGCCGGGCAGTGGTGGCGCACGCCTTTAATTCCAGCACTTGGAAGGCAGAGGTAGGTAGATTTCTGATTTCGAGGCTAGCCTGGTCTGCAGAGCGAGTTCCAGGATAGCCAGAGCTACACAGAGAAACCCTGTCTCTAAAAACAAACAAACAAACAAGAACAAAAAAAAAACAAAAAAAAAAAAGAAAAGAAAAAAGAATTACCTATAACACCATATTAAAATGGCAACTGATTATGTCTATAACCAAAAGACAAAAAGAAAAAGCCAATTGTGTCTTCAATATACTTAAAGAAGTTTACTGTCCACATGAACTTCTATAACAATGAAATTGCCTTTCAAGGATGTGGTAGAGTTGTTTCAATACAATTGCATATGTATATATTAAAACAACCCCCAAAATTAGGAAATTAATTAATTAACTAATTAATATATTTTTCTTATCTCTTATACTCTGTGATATCTAGGCCTGGAAAGCTAGTACTGTGCTGTTATTACTACTGTAATTATAAATAAAAAGGACAGCTGGAGCTGGAGTATTAGGGAGGAAGAGCCGGGTAGAGATAAGTAGATGGAAAAAATTAAATAGAAAATAGTCACTGTGGTGGTTTAAATATGTTTGGCCCACGGGAAATGGCACTATTAGGAGGTATGGTCCTGCTGGAGTAGGTGTGGCCTTTTTGGAGGAATTGTGTTACTATGTAGTCCTATGCTCAAGCTCCACCTAGTGCATAAGAGAGCCTCCTCCTGGCTACCTGCAGAATAGAGTCCTCCTGGTTGCTTTGAGTTCAAGATAGAACTCTCAACTCTTCCTCCAGCACCATGTCTACCTACCTGCTGCCACCCTTCCCACCATGATGATGATGTACTGAACCTCTGAAACTGTAAGCCAGCCCCAATTAAATGTTTGCCTTTTGTTTTGTTTTGTTTTGTTTTGTTTTTTAATGTTTGTATGAAAAGTAGTTTGGGCTGAACTTCTGGCATGTTGAATCCAGAAGACCATTTTATTATCCAAGGAGGCCATACTCTATGACTCCACGTGGATGCATAAAGCTAGAAATAATCCTGACTCCTGTGGAGAATACACTTTTTCTTATGCATATATATCTACAATAACTTTAAAGTTAGGCACAGGGCTAAATTAGTAACAACCACTCATAATACAATGGAGCACCTATAATAATATACTATAATACGTTAATACAATAAAGTTCCTTTCACACTGTCACCATGAAAGCTACAGATTATCTGTATGGCCATTTTCAAGTAATTCATTGTATCTGGATGATGATGTTGGCAAGTCAGAAAGCAAAGAGAAGCCATTACCTGCTTCCTTTCATTGAAAAGGTGAACCATTCAACAAGGACAGTCAGCTATCAAACACTGATGTTGCTGAGGTCTGCTATCAGAAATTGTAAGGATAAAAAAAAATGTGTGTGTTGTCCCAGCTACCTGCTCAACCATGGCTATCTAAGACTGAAAAAAAAAAAAATAGCACCAGTGTATTCAGTTGCTTATTTTATCACACACTCAGCCTATGCTGGTTCAAACTTCAAGTTCTGATTCTTAGGATACAGTTCCAGTGCCTCATTGGTTTTCAGAGCCTTTTCACTACTGTTGGATCTTGCCCACCAGAGACAAGTTTGAGCTCAGCTGTAGCTAGTCTCATAGCTGAATTGCCAAAGAATTCAGTGTTCTTTCTAATGCTAGGTTCATGGGTACCCAGTTCTTTGTGAGCCAGAAGTTGTGTGATCACAGGACTGCATCCTTGAATTCTTCTTCCTTATAATCGTCTGCTACTTCCTTTCAATGACCTGTGACAGCTAGGATTTGGGATGGGGTGCAGCTCAGTAGTAAAGCACTTTCCTACTATGTGCATTCCAAACACACACACACACACACACACACACACACACACACACACACACACACAGCTGGTGGGCAGAGGGGAGAGACTTTGTTGAAAGTACTGAGCAGTCTAAGAGTCTGTCTTTAGGATCTCTTGTGTATAGCAACATAATTTGACTTCCATTCCTATTCATATCCTCCTTATTTCCTTCTTTTGTTTTATTGCTCTAGCTAAGACTTTAAGGACTAAAGTGAACAGGGACAGAGAAAGTAGACACTCCTGAATTTTTGTTTTTAGTTTTAATGTAGTGCCTCCAGTTTTCCTCCACTTATGATGTTGTAGGCTGTGGGTTTGTCAAATAGAGCCTTTATTAATGTTAAGGTAGGTTCCTTCCAGTTCTAGTTTATCTAGGGCTTTTGCCATGGAGGAGTATTTGATTTTGTCAATGGAGATGGCAATGTGAATTCTGTCCCTAAATCCATTTGTATGGTTTATTGTACTTATTGTTTTATGTATGTTGACTTCTCCCTGCATCTCTGGAATAGGTCCTCTGTGATTGTGGCAAATGATCTTTTTGGTGTGTTCTGGTGTTTGGTTTTGAAAGTATTTTGTTGAGAATACCTGTAGGTATCTGTGAGAGCCACTTGGTCTCAAATGTTTCTCTGTTTATATTTTGTTTTGATTACATGTCTGGTGGTGGAAGTGATGTATTGAGGTTATCTACTATTAATGTATTGGAGCTAATTTGGATATTAATGTCTGAGAGAATTTATTTTATGAAGTTGGGTACTCCCGAATTTTGTGTGAATATATTTAGGATTGTTGAAGTTGTTCCTTTGATCAGAGTGAAGTGACTATATTATCTCTTCTGATTAGTTTTGGCCAAAAGTCTATTAGAATAGCGATGCCTGCTTGTTTCTTTGTCCAATTTGCATGATTCTTTTCATCCCTTCACTATAAGGTAATATCTATAAAAAGTTAGCTGTGTCTTTTTCTTATGTTTGAGAAATTTTCTTGTGTGACTTTACTGAACATATTTACTATGCCTTTGAGTTGGAATTCTACTTTTGTTATGCCCAAGATTTATAGACTTTGTTATTTCATGGTGTCCCAAAGTTCCTGAATATTTTGTTCATGTACTTTTAAAGATTTCTTACTTTCTTTGAATAATCTACTTGATCTACCTTCTCTGCAAGCCCCAAAATTCTATTTTCTACAAAATCTGCTTTGTTGGTTAGGCTTTGTATTAGGTTCTTTATTAGACTGATTTAGTTCTTCATTTACAGTCACTTCAGTGTGAATTCTCTTGTGTAGTTCTGTTCCTTTTTTGAATTTATATTTTAAATTCATTACTTTTTATTTTTAATTATTTTATTTACATCCCTCTCAAGGTCTCCCACTTCCAGAGTTCTTCACCTCACTCCCACTCCACTTCCCCTCTGAGAGGGTACCCTTCCAGGCATCCTTCTTCTCTGGGCCATCAAGTCTCTGCAGGATTAGGCACATCCTCTCCCACTGAGGCCAGACAAGGCAGTCCTCTGCTACATATGTGCCAGGGGCCCTGGAACAGCCTATATATGCTTTTTGGTTGGTGGCTCAGTCTCTGAGACTACCCCAGAATCCAAGGTGACACTTTTGGTCTTCCTGTGAGGTTGCCATCCCCTTCAGCTCCTTCAGTCCCTCCCCTAATTCTTCCATAGGTGGTTTTGATATCAGTCCAATGCTTGGCTGTAAGTATCTGCATATGACTCAGTCACCTGCTGGTAGAGCCTCTCAGAGAACAGCCATGCTAATCTCCTACCAGACAAGTGAATTCAGTTTTCATGTGCTCACTTGGCTTTATCATTTCATTCAGCTGTTTTTGTGTGGGTGTGAGTTCTTGAACTTCAGTCAGGAGCTTATTTTTTCCCTCTTTATGTTCAGCCAGGTTTTCTTTTGTATGTGTGTGTGGGGGGGGGGGCAGGGTTGTTTGTTGTTTTTCATTGTTGTTTGGGATTTTTGTTTTGTTTTGTGTGTGTTTTTGTCATGTCATCTTTTGAATTCTATGCCTTGAGTTTCATCCAAGTTACTTTTGGGGACCATGATTATGAGACTGGTGGTTTGGGTTGGAGGATATTTTGTTGTAGTTTTTATTGCTAGTGTTTCTGTGATGTGATCTAGGTATCTGGAGTTAGTTCATTATTTTTTCCTTCCATTGAAGATTTTTTACACACAGGGCCAGAGTCCCCAGGTGGGTCTATAATGCTATGGAGAAGCCAGATCTCTTGTAGAGTTCATCTGTGTGGGCTGGGGCCTCATACATATGGTTCTTGGGCAGAGTGGGTTCAGCCTCCAGTGAGCTTTCTCATTGGGCCAGCTCTGGTCTTATCTGAGCACCTCAGAAAAAGGGTGTCAGACAGATGTAGAATTGTTCAAAAACTAAATGATCTCTATTAGTTGAGAGATTATTTTTAATTCCAAATTTTTAGCATTAAAAGTATCTGTTAAAGTTGATCATTTAATTTTTCCTTTTGCCCTTGATATAGTAATGTTTATTGGCTTTTAATGTTCATTCAGCCTTATTTGGAATATATTGATGGTATTATCTTTCTATTTTATAGTGTCATTGAATAATGATTTTTATATGAATAACTGTACTTTCAACCATAAAATTAGAGGTATACTTCATATCATATTCTAAGGTTTCATATAAACGTTAGGAACTATTGTAGAGGTTGTTTAATAAACTCAGCATTGAATTAGTCTTTTTTATGTTTGTACAGCTTTTAATGATAAATACAATTTAACAGATGTAAATTCAGAGTAAACTATGCTATTTCCCCTTCCTTGGGAGATCCTTCCCTTCTCACTTGATCCTTCCTCTATACCTAACTTCTGTGGTTATTCAGATAAAAGTATGCCTATTAAAGGCTTAAAACCTAAAGGCTTAAATCCATATATAAGTGAATACATACCACTTTTGTCATTTTGGATCTTGGCTGCCTCATCGGGATAATTTTTTCCTAGTTCTATCCATTTGCCTGCAAATTTCATGATGACTTTAAAGAAAGAACAACTGAGCAATACTATTTATTCATTCTTCTGTTGCAAGACATCTATGTTGTTTTCAGTTTCTAGCTATTTTGAATAGAGCAGCAATGAGCAGGTTTGAGCCAAGTATCTCTGTGGTAGAATGAAATATCCTCTGGTTATCGCTGGATCTTGAGGTAGATTGATTCCCATCTTCCTCAGGAACCACCGCATTTATTTCCATAATGGCTGTATGAGTTTGCACTCCCATCAGCAATGGAGGAATGTTCCGCTTACTCCACATCCTCATCAGCATGAGCTGTCACTTGGGTTATTGAATTTAGCCATTCTGACAGACATAGGATGGAGTCTCAAAGTAGTTTTGATTAGTGTTTCTCTGATGGCTAAGGATGTTGAACATTTCTATAAGGATTTCCTAGCCATTTGTATTTCTACTTTTGAGAACTTTGTGTGTGTGTGTGTGTGTGTGTGTGTGTGTGTGTATACATATATATATACATACATATATACATATATATATATATACACACACATACATACATACATACATACATACATACATACAAATTTTAGTTGGGTTATTATGTCTAGTTCTTATATTTTAGCGATTACAGTAAGAACTTTTGTTTCTTTAAAAATACAAAAATATTATAAGAATTTGTTTTTATTTTAAACCCAGGAGTGGGACATGGGGCTGCTTCAGATTGTTCACAGCAACTGACTATGATTTGCCTTGTGCTCTAGCAAGGGTATGATTTTGCCAACAGCAGATAGTTTCTGTTGTTGTGTGGTGTTTGGAATTCTGGGGACTTTTCAGAGGGCATATAAATGCTAGGACCCCAAGAGGAGCTGTTGGTAGGTTGTTAGTTGGTTTGCAGTTTTGTTGGTTGCTGTTAGTTGCAGTTTTTTAAAAAACAAAGAAGAAACAACTATAAGAAGAAATTAGGTATCCTGATGTTGAAGATCATACTTGCCCCCAAAGAACTCAACACCCCTAATCAACAGGAAGTAATCTAACAATAAGGATGCCTCTTTCCCATTTATCCTTTTTTTTTCTCCTATCTAGTGTTAGGTAGTTGAAATGGTGGAAGAAAACACACATAGTAGCTAAAAGTCTAGCTACAATATACTAACCATCTGTCAGATGTGTAAAGCAGTAAGGATCTTTTCCCATTCTGTAGCCTGCTGCTTTGTATAGATGATGTCCTTTTTGACATAGCCTGCTGCTTTGTATAGATGATGTCCTTTTTGACATATAGGTAGTCAGTTTCATGCCTTTCCATCTAATAATTTTTCTTCATAGTGACTATGCTGTAGGTGTCTTGTTTAGAAAGTTTCTCCAGTGTCAATGAGTCCAAGACTATTTCCCACTCTCTCTTCTATCAAATTCAGGATATCTGATATCATATTGATGTTTTTAATGCATTGGAGTTGAGTTTTGTGTGCAGTGATAAATGTGGATGTATTTTCATTCTACTAGATGCAGCCATCCAATGTGACAGCACCAGTTTTTGAAAATGGTTGAGTTAGAAGCCGCTAACTGGTGATCCCCCTGCCTCAGCCTTCCAAGTGCTAGCATTACCAATATATTCTTTATTTCTTATTTTACCGTTTTAACCTCTTTCTGTTTTCCTTCTTTCTACTACATTTGGTCTTGACTTGTTTATTTTTCATATATACTTAAGGTGAACTTGCTTATTGACTTCAAGCTTTGGAGGTTTTCCTATATGTATTTTAGATCTATGAATTTCTTTCTGAGCACAATTTAGCTATATTTTCAAAACTTTACATTTTATTGTGTTTATGTTTTTAATTATTTTATATTTTCTTGTGCTTCCTCCTTTTAGCTCAGGAACTACGCACATGTGTGTTATTTAGTTTCTGGGTATATGGAACTTTTCATTATAGTTTATTTTTGATCGCCGCAGTCCAATCCCACCACTCTGGTGTCAGATGACATCTACCATATTGGGTCAGCATTTTAAAGTGGGTTGAGATGTTCTTAAGGCTCAATATACAGCCTGTTCAAAATGAGAAGAGGGCTATAGCTTAAAAGTAGAGCACTTGCCTGCTGTGTTTGAAACCTGAACCTTATTCCCCAACCCTAGTGTTTTAATCTAGTTTTCCTCTTTCAGAAAACAGTGGCTGGCTTATTACCCCTATCTTGTCTTCTATATTTTTGTTTCTGTTTTATTTGCTTCCAGTTTTTATTATTGTCTTCTAATTTCCTGTGTTGGTTTTGAATTTAATTATTTATTTTTTAACAGTTTCTTACCTGTATTTGTAAATTGATATTCTCTTCATCACCCCAAGATGCCTTTCTATCCCCTGCCCATTTATACAAGCCCTTTTCTTTTCCCCAAGTAGTGTCTGTGTGACTGCACATTTGCATGTGTGCCAGTCTTAGGTCTTGTGTTCATGGTGGTCACAGCAATGCCATATCTATCAGAGACCCATTGCCTGGCTACCTATAGTTGTTCTTGTCTGGTCTTTTCAGTTGTCCCTCTGCCAGTATAACACCCTTAGTTTCTGAGGGCAATCTTCTCGTTGTTTTGCTGTATATATTAAATCTTCTAACCATATGGAAACCTGCTGGTAATCTTTTACTTTGATGAAAAGATTCAGAGAGCATACCTTGTATGTTCTTATCCTTTGAACACTTTAAAATGATATGTCTCAAGAAATAATGTTCCATCTGTAAAAATATTTTGGAGGGTCTGGAGAGATGGCTCAGTTGGGGCAAGTGCTTGCTTCATAAGCAAGAGCTTCTTAGTTTCAAACTCCAACACAACTGTATATGGTGGCATGTGTCTGTAACCCCAGAATAGAGGAGGGAGTCAGAGATGGGAAAATCTTGGAAGCCAGACAGTCTAGCTAAAGCAGTGAGCTCCTATTTCAGTGAGAGACCCTGTCTCAGAAAGTAAGGTGGAAAGTAAAAGAGGAAGTCATCTAATGTTAACCTTTTGCCTCCACATACGTACACATAGATGCACACAACACACACACACACACACATGCACACACACACAAGTGTAATCTGAAGCTCTTGTGACATGATTCTATTTGTATCAAGGTAACTGCTTTCAGTGATATGCTCAAATTTGGTTTTTCTACTTAGGGTTCTTTATATTCCTAGTAGACATCTGCTGTGTCAGAGTCCATTCTGTCATCTATTAAGGAGTGACAGCAGTTTCCACTAGCTGAAGTTACCTGGTGTGTGTCTATACCATTTGCATCCTTTCTGTATCATGTTTTAGATGTCTTTCAACCAGTCTACAGTTGAATTTGCACTCAGTTGCCCACCTGCTGCTTTTAACTGGAGCATCTGTCTCTTTGCATTTAATTAGTGTCATATTTGAGTTTACATTCAGCAGTCTCATTAAGTACTTTCTCTTTGTATGTCTTACCTCTTCTAGTTCTTTTTCCTCTTTTCTACTTCATTTTAGAAGATTTTTATCTAAATGTGAGTTTTCAATGTGCATCCAGAATCTCGCCTCTTTTCATCATCACCCTGCTGCCATCCCTTGGTCCCTTCTCCTCCTCCCTGAGGATGAGACAGAGGCCTCCTGAGTCATCTCATAGCTCTTCTCCTTCCTCCTACTTCCCACTCCCCCCCCCCTGCCATCTGCACACAGAACAGCAGCCAAAGAGAGTCTCTAAGCATGCAAGCTCCACTACCTTAGCTTGTAAGTCTGTAGTGATTCCTGGGTACACACAGAGGGGAAACCATTATCATGTAGCTTCCTGTGCCTCAGAACCTCAGTTCTGGCTACCTCTACATCATACACTTTCCTTCAGATGCATGTACCCACTTGTAGGTCCTCAGCCTACGTGGCTCTTCCCCAAGGTTCCTGCACTGGCTTGCTTCCGTCTCCCTTTTGTTACAGACCGTTGACATAAAGCACAGCCCTTGCTCCTAAGGGACTTAGAGTTTCTTCTGAGTGACCATTGCCTGTAAGCACAGAGTCAGGTTTTTCTGAATGACATGGTCCATCATAGTTGTGACTGCGTGAGGTCTCATTAGTCAGAGAACAATTACAGTCAATGTGTTTACTGAATATATTGGTGGGCGCATCAAGGATATGAGTAACAACGGAGTAGGGAATGTCTACTAGACTTCAGATGCTATCTGGTGTCATTCTTTCTTACCTGTGGGTTAATGTTAGCTAGTAGCCTGCTAATTAAATATACTCCAAAAATGTTGCCTGACATTCAAGAAGATGCTAGGTCAGATACTCAGGTGGATGATAAATAGTTATTTAGGGAATGACTGTGGCTGTCAATCTATACCATTCCAACTGAGTCCTAATCTGTCCTCGGTCTGCAGAGTACAGACAGGGATTTTTCAGGGACCTTCATCTTAAAAGAAGCATTTTCTCAGTGAGACCTGCTCTGAATGTCTTCCTACATGCCTCAGCTCTCCCTTTGGCCTGTTTACATTATTAACCATAGTACCCAGCCATCTTCTGCATCCTGTGCAGGGAATGAATGCTGTGGGTATAAAAGAAGCCCCGAGGAACTCTGCTTCTTCCGCCGACCGATCCTCATGGATCCCCAGAAGGGCCCGCCCATAGGAGATGTTCCAGTGCTGTTGTTAAACAGATGTGGGGCTTTCTAGTTGCCTTTGTAATGTGGGAAGGACACACACACTTACCTTAACATTGCCCTAGAAACGACAACACTGAGTATTTAACTAATAAAAAGGCTAAAGGGTGCTGGCATTGCTATTTTCTTCTCGATTTTGCAATGAGCTGTGACAATTTTCAAGACATGCTTTTATCTTATATTGTTTTGTTTTGTTTTATTTTACCTTGAAAAGTGGAGCAAGAGTAGATATTCGGTTGTTCTCTGCAAAGACACTCAATTCGGGAAACTCAGTATTGAACTGCATGACTTTGCAGACTGAAAGCTATTACAACTCAAGTTGTAATCTTTACAGAAATTGACCAAGCTGCAGGCATTTATCAGCTTCCCACATTGGCCCCACGTGCTTAGTGGTTTAGAGAGCTCTCAAGCCACTTGATCCAGAGCACTTGACATAAAAGTGTCTTGTGCTGATAACTCATGCCCCAGAACCTTCCAGAATCCATCCAGAAATTACGGAGTTGAATCCTGCAGCTCCCAGGAATGTAGCTAATTCTAAAGTCCCTCCTGGCATACACTGTCTTCCCTAGAGACAACTTTACGTAGTCGCTGCGCCCAGACAGGGTAGCATTTAAGGGAGTCTAGAATCCACATGGGAGCAGATTGTTTTGAAGGAACCTGGAGGCCATCTAGAGGAGTAATTGGAATAGTCTTCCAGATGGAATGCTATTCATAGACTGTGACTCTGTCCCGAGTGAATGCAAGCCATTGGATTTATTGTTGCTTGCACTCTCCTGAACCCAAGAGGCTGCAGCGTCTGGATTTCCCACGGACAGGCAGCAGGTACCTCAGTGTACAGGCCCAGGAAACATCACCACGTGGGGTCCAAGTACTAGATTTCTGCCTCTCAAGGCAATTCACAGCACCAGCCAGCTAATATAACCGACCTCAGAGGAAAGCTGTTGCAACAGATGGTCCTCCTGGACTGTGGGAGCTAAGGATCCTGCCCTGCTCCATTGTAATGCCTTAGCTCAGAACAGATCAGGCAATGGCTTTCTTTCTCTTCTCTGAGTGTCTTTGCTTCTCAAGTACAGAGGGTGAGGGTGGCTGGAGCTACTCCCCCTATGCTGAACAGGTGTGTGCTCTTATTTCTATTCTCCACCAAACTCCTCACCTCTCAATACTGCCACGATGCTAGTTACACAGAATGGTGCACCATTCACGGTGAGCTCCTCTCTCCTGGCTTTCAGCCCTCTTACTTCAGCCCTGTTCCCCTGCACACCTCCAAGATGCTCCACATCTGGGGCATTAATACCTCTTGCTTGTCCCCTCCTTGAAACAATAGATGCACTTGATTTCCCTGAAAAACTGTTACCTTTTCTTTAATTTATTTTTTTACATATTTTTACACATATATACATATACATACATAATACATATATTTTTTACTTTATATCTGGCTCACTGCCCCACTCCCTGTTACCTTCCACAATTATTCCCCCCATACTCCCTCCCCTTCTCCTCTGAGCAGGTGTGGCCCCTCTTGCATATCCCCCCACCATGGCACTTGAAGTTAGATGCTTCCTGTCCTATTGAGGCCCGACAAGGCAGCCCAGCTAGAAGAACATATCCCACAGACAGGCAACAGCTTTTGGGATAGCCCCCTTCCCAGTTATTTGGGACCCACATGAAGACCAAGCTGCGCATCTGCTACATATGAGCAGGGAGGCCCAGGTCCAGCCCATGTATGTTCTTTGGTTGGTGGTTCAGACTCTGAGAGCCCCAAGGGTCCAGGTTAGTTGACTCTCTTGGTCTTCCTGTGGAATTCCTATCTTTTTTGGGAGCTGATATCCTTCCTCCTATTCTTCCATAAGAGTTCCCAAGCTCCATCCACTGTTTGGCAGTGGGTGTCCTTCTGTGTCAGCTGCTGGGTGGAGTCTCTCAGGACACCATGCTCCTGTCTGCAAGCATAACAGAGTATCATTAATAGTGTTGGGGACTGGTGTTTACACATGGGTTGGGTCTCAAGTTGGGCCTGGAAAACTGTTTTACAAAATGTTTGTTGTCACAAAGATAATAAAGTTTTTCTATCCAGCAAATTGAGTTTTAAAACATTAGAAATGCTATTCAGTTTATGCTATCCTGCACTAATATTATACACAAATGCCAGCTTCACCTGTGCTTACATTTGTAAATAAGAATTGGATCATGCTCTTGCCTTGTCACTATGCATGCCACACTAAAGTCCATTCATAAACTGCAGAGCTGCACACAACACAACATCCTTCCACATCAACAAGCCGGGTCCAATTTACTTTTAAATGCCTTTAACACATATGAATACACCCAATTTACCCAAATATTCCTCCATGGAAAGCATTATGGTCTTCCTTAGATCCTCTTACTTCAAAATCTCTTCATTAAATATCATTGAACATCCTCAAACACACTAATGCTTCGATTTCAATATGATATATTTCTCTAAGTGAAACCACTGAGTCAACAAATGCTTATGTTTTAAATTTGAACAGCTCAGAAATTCACACCCACACTGAAAATGCAGGCATCATGTGTCGGTCTATGAAAATGTTCCGCAATGACTGCTGAGCTGCTTCTTGTGACCGAGTCTGAGGAGGATGTAGCTGTCTGACCCTTCTTTCTGTATCCCTGTCTTCTGCCAGGTTTTTCTTGGTCAATTTTTCTGGGTCTAATCAGTTTATGGCAGTTCTCTGCTAGAATGCTTCTTAGCACCGTGCCTGTCTCTGTATTCCAGGTATTTTTAACTGGGTTAATGTCTTTTTACTTTGTGTATGTGTTTTGCCACATTGCCCAATGCTGATGGGTTAGTTTTTGTTTTATCTTATTTTTCCATGCTTCTAAAAGCATGTTTGTTTCCTAATGAGAGACAGAAAGGGAAAGGATCCTGGATAGGAGTGGAGGTGGGGAGATTCCAGGAGGTGTGGAGGGAAAAGAAACCAGAATCAGGATATATTGTTTGAGGGAAAGCATTTGTCATGTACATCTTCCTGCATCAAGTGCTGCTCACCTTGGCCTGACTGTCTTGTGGCTTCAGGCAGCCTCTGCTCACCTGGGTCAGAAGATGTGGGTGCTGTCACCTTTCTGTTGATGTGTTTGTTTCTTCCACCTGTGGCTGAAATGAGTTCATGACTTCTTTGCTAACAAACTTACTGCATGAGAACACTCCAGCAGCATCTTGTCAGTAGTTAATCATCAAAGAAATAGGGGGATTTGTGGAACCTTAAAAATAGCCCCACGAACGCTAGACACTAGAGACACAGACAGGTGTGATCTCTACCTCCTAATGGAACTGGTGATACACTGAAGAGAGAGAACAGAAGAGCTGATTTGTTCTAAACATCCTGGTATGCTTCCTAGAAGAAGAAGTATAGAGGTGAAACGGAGGGCTCCATAGGAATGAGCCATGCAGAGTTATGGGAAAACTCTGCTAATTAGGGTCGAAGTCCACCATAACCACTGGATAGCCTCTGAGCTTGGTGCAAAATAGCAGACTTCCTTGTTAGCAGGGTTTCTTCTCTGAACTTGTCTGAGGGATTCTAAGTCCCTACACTCATCTCTACCTGAGGAAAGTCACACAGCATAACACCCTGAAGTTCTCATGCTATTGAGGTATCTAGATAGACTGCAAGTGTTCAGCCTATGAGCTTCCCTACCTGGGCATTCCTTTCTGAACAACTTACCTAAACCTTGTTTAATTCTGAGTACAGTGTATCAATTCACATTTGCCATCAAATAAAGCAGTTTGGACAAGCAAGGGCCCTCTCTTCATAAAGGGGGGAGGGGCAGGCCTCCTTGGTAAAGAGTCAACCCTAAATCTCCCAGAAAGGGTCTGCTTGCTCTCTCTCTCTCTCTCTCTCTCTCTCTCTCTCTCTCTCTCTCTCTGTCTCTCCCTCCCTCCCTCCATCCCTCCCTCCCCCCCCCCCCCTTTGTACCGAGTTCTGTCCCCATCCAGGGCTCTGCCTTCCCATTCCTTCCTAGGGCAAGTATGCCTGGAGGGGAAGCACAGAACAAGGACCCCTTTTGCCAGCAGTATGCCAGTGGTGCCTGGGTATACAGGAGACTGGGAACCACAGCAATCGTTCCAGATCCCACTATTTCCCACCCAGAAAGAACACTGAGGACTAAAGAGCCCCATTATGGACTGTGTTCTGCCTCCCCTGAGTAACTTTCAGGCAGTGCTCCAGGCAAGGCAGACACAGCATCAATGCAGCCTGGCACAGAGAGCACAACACAGTGGAGCATAAATAGTCAGGAAGAGGAAATAGATGATGAGAAGCCTTCAGTCAGAGGCAGCTTCTGAGCAAATCCTGTAGGTACCAAATGAACTTGATCTTTGACAAAGGAGCTACAACCATCCAGTGTAAAAAAAAGACAGCATTTTCAACAAATGGTGCTGGTTCAATTGACGGTTAGCATGTAGAAGAATGCAAAATGATCCATTCTTATCTCCTTGTACAAAGCTCAATAATGCGCATAAACCAGAGACACTGAAACTTACAGAGGAGAAAGTGGGGAAGAGCCTCAACTATATGGGCACAGGGGAAAAAATTCCTGAACAGAATACCAATGGCTTGTGCTATGAGATCAAGAATCATCAAATGGGACCTCATAAAATTGCAAAGCTTCTGTAAGGCAAAGGATACTGTCAATAAGACAAAAAGGCCACCAACAGATTGGGAAAAGATCATTATCAATCCTAAACCCAATAGGAAGCTAATACCCAATATATATAAAGAACTCAGGAAGTTGGACTCCAGAAAACCAAACAACCCTATTTTAAAAATGGTATAGAGCTAAACAAAGAATTCTCAACTGAGGAATACTGAATGGCTGAGAAGCACCTAAAAAAATGTGCAACATCCTTAATCATCAGGGAAATGCAAATCAAAACAACCCTGAGATTCCACCTCAAACCAGTCAGAATGGCTAAGATGAAAAACCCAGGTGACAGCAGATGCTGGCAAGGATGTGGGGAAAGAGGAATACTGGTGGGATTGCAAGCTGGTACAAACACTCTGGAAATCAGTTTAGTGGTTTCTCAGAAAATTGAACATAGTACTAATGTAAGATCCAGCAATACCACTCCTGGGCATATACCCAGAAGATGCTCCAACTTGTAATAAGGACACATGCTCTACTATGTTCATAGCAGCCTCATTTATAATAGCCAGAAGCTGGAAAGAACCCAGATGTCCCTCAACAGAGGAATGGATACAGAAAATGTGGTACATTTACACAGTGGAGTACTACTCAGTTATTAAAAACAATGAATTCATGAAATACTTACATAAATGGATGGATCTGGAGGATATCATCCTAAGTGAGGTAACCCAATCACAAAAAAACACACATGATATGGACTCACTGATAAGTGGATGTTAGCCAAGAAGCTCAGAATACACAAGATACAATTTGCAAAACACATGAAAGAAGAAGGAAGACCAAAGTGTGGATAGTTTGATCCGTCTTAGAAGGGGGAACAAAATACCCATTGAAGGAGTTAGAGAGACAAAGCTCAGAGCAAAGATCTGAAGGAATGACCATCCAGAGACTGCCCCACCTGGGGATCCATCCTATAAACAACCATGAAACCCAGTCACTATTGCGGGTACCAACAAGAGCTTGCTGACAGGAGCCTGATAAAACTGTCTCCTGAGAGGTTCTGCCAGTACCTGACTAATACAGAAGTGGATGCTCACAACTATCCATGGAATCAGCACAGGGTCCCCAGTGAAGGATCTAGAGAAAGTACCCAAGGAGCTGAAGGGGTTTGTAGCCCCACTGAGGAACAACAGTATGAACTAACCAGTACCCCCAGAACTCCCTGGGACTAAATCGCCAATCAAAGAAAACACATGGTGGGACTCATGGCACTAGCTGCTTATGAAGCAGAGAATGGCTTAGTCAGTCATCAGTGTGAGGAGAGGCCCTTGATCCTGTGAAGGTTCTATGCCCCAGTATAGAATGCCAGGGACAGGAAGCAGGAGTGGGTGGGTTAGTGATCAGCGGGGTGGGTAGGGGGAGAGAGGGCATTTTTGGAGGGGAACCTAGGAAAGGGGATAAGATTTGAAATGTAAATAAAGAAAATGTTTCATTTAAAAAAAGAAAAAAGGAGGAGGAGGAGGAAGAGAAGGAGGAGAAGGAGGAGGGGGAGGAGGAGGAGGAGGAGGAGGAGAAGAAGAAGAAGAAGAAGAAGAAGAAGAAGAAGAAGAAGAAGAAGAAGAAGAAGAAGAAGAAGAAGAAGAAGAAGAAGAAGAAGAAGAAGAAGAAGAAGAAGAAGAGAAGAAGACGAAGATCTGCGCCTCTGACCTCACTACTTCCTAAGTCCCAACTCTGAGTGGGGTTGGCTTTTGGTACATGGAATTTATGAAGATACAAATATTTACTCCACTGCAAAGATAATAAATACCCTGAGAGGAAGACAGAAAAGTAAAATGTGTATTGATATTAAGATAATTGAGGGCAGAATGCAGACAAGCAGCAAGGAACTGGGGACATTCAAAGTCAGAAAAGAATTGCAGAGCACATGTGGACAGTGAGTCTGGAAAGTCTGGCAAGGGCTAAGAGGCCACACTGGAGCTGTGAATTGAAGGAGGCCTTGTGGTCCCGGGCTGTGTTAGCCATGCAGGGCTCTGTCCTTAGAGAAACCATGACTGTGGGCTCTCATGGGGAAGGGTTACAGGATGAGATTAAAGGAACTGAAATTCAGGATGAAAGTATGAGAGAGAAGTGTGGGGAGTGTCAACCAAAACTAAATATGTATAAAACACCATAAATCACTGTTGGCTTGGTGTTTTTGTGCTACTCCTAACAGTGTTAGGAGATATGTCTCTAACTCTTTTCCTCCTATTGGTTTGCCTTGTACAGCCTCAACAAGAGGGATTTTGCCTTGGGTTATTGCACGTTGTTTTGTCCTGTTTGGCTGCCATCTGTTGGAAGCCTGTTCCTTTCTGAAGGGAAACAGAGGAGTGGAGGTAGGGGAGAAGGGAAGTTGTAAGGAACCTGGGAGGAGGAAACAGAAGGGAAACTATAGTTGGGATGTATTGTATGAGAGAAGAATGTGTTTTCAATTTAAAGAAAGGAAAGAAGGAAGGAAGAAAATGCTATAAAGAAGCCTTCTAATCGAGCAAGCAGAGCTGATCTTGTGCCATACCCAAATACCACCAAGAGAGAACTGGTCTCCCAGGAGTGCAGACACGCTTGTGAGCACAGGTACAACCACCACTCTGCTCGGAGTATCCTAGCCAGCACCCTCAGGACACAGGAACCAAGGAGCAGCCTGAAACAGGATCCTTCCCATTTCCATCTGCACCTGGAGCTGATCCTAGGCCACATCACTTCATATCCAGATAACACTGGGAGAGAACTGGTTTCCCAGGAGTACTAACACACAGAATTGCAGGTAGGACAAGCCAAAGTCAGAGACAGCAAGAACAGCTAACACCAGAGATAACCAGATGGCGAGAGGCAAGGGCAAGAACATAAGCAACAGAAACCAAGGCTACTTGGCATCATCAGAATCCAGTTCTCCCACCACAGCAAGCCCTGGATACTCCAACACACCAGAAAAGCAAGACTCTGATTTAAAATCACATGTCATGATAGAGGACTTTATGAAGGACATAAATAACTCCCCTAAAGAAATACCCAGAGAACATAGGTAAATAGATAGAAGCCCTTAAAGAGGAAACAAAAAAATCCCTTAACGAATTCCAGGGAAACACAGCCAAACAAGTGAAGGAATTGAACAAAACCATCCAGGATCTAAAAATGGAAATAGAAACAAAAAAAATCACAAAGGGAGACAACCCTGAAGATAGAAAACCTATAAAAGAGATCATAGATGCAAGCATCACCAACAAAATACAATAGATAGAAGAGAGAATCTTAGGTGCAGAAGATACCATAGAAAACATTGACACAGAAGTCAATAAAAATGCCAAAAGCTCCTAACCTAAAACATCCAGGAAACCCAGGACACAATGAGAAGACCAAACCAAAGGATAGTATGTATGGAAGAGAGTGAAGATTCCCAACTTAATGGTCCAGTAAATATCTTCAACAAAATTATTGAGGAAAACTCCCCTAACCTAAAGAAAGAGATGCCCATAAACATACAAGAAGCCTACAGAACTCCAAATAGTTTGGACCAGAAAAGAAATTCTTTCTGTCACATAGTAATCAAAACACCAAATGCACATAAGAAAGAAAGAATATTAAAAAGCAGTAAGAGGAAAATGTCAAGTAATATATAAAGGCAGACTTATCAGAATTACACCAAACTTCTCACCAGAGCCTATGAAAGCCAGAAGATCCTGGACAGATGTCATACAGACCCTAAGAGAACACAAATGCCAGCCCAGGCTACTATATCCAGCAAAACGCTCAATTACCATAGATGGAGAAACCAAAGTATTCCATGACAAAACCAAATTTACACAA
Organism: Mus musculus; assembly: GCF_000001635.26. NCBI lineage: Eukaryota > Metazoa > Chordata > Mammalia > Rodentia > Muridae > Mus > Mus musculus. The sequence goes on from NC_000073.6 coordinate 63,564,124, forward strand.
CATCTTTCTATGAATCCAGCCCTTCAAAGGATAATAAAGGGAAAACTCCAACACAAGGAGGGAAACTACACCCTAGAAAAAGCAAAAAAGTTATCTTCTTCCAATAAACCCAAAAGAAGATAGCTACACAAACCTATTTCCACCTCTGACAACAAAAATAGCAGGAAGCAACAATCACTGTTCCTTAATAGCTCATAACATCAGTGGACTCAATTCCCCAATAAAAAGTCATAGACGAAAAGACTGGATACATAAACAGGAACCAACATTTTCCTGCATACAGGAAAATCACCTCAGTGACAAAGACAGACACTACCTCAGAGTAAAGGTCTGAAAAACAATTTTCCAAGCAAATAGTCACAAGAAACAAGCGGGGTTGCCATTCTAATATCGAATAAAAGCAACTTTCAATCAAAAGTTATGAAAAAGGATATAGAAGGACACTTCATACTCTTAAAAGGAAAAATCTACCAAGATGAACTCTCAATTCTGAACAGCTATGCTCCAAATGCAAGGACACTCACATTCATAAAAGAAACTTTACTAAAGCTCAAAACACACATGGCACCTCACACAACAATAGTGGGAGACTTCAACACCACATTTTCACCAATGGACAGATCATGGAAACACAAACTAAACAGAGATACATTAAAAATAACATAGAAGTTATGGACCAAATGGATTTAACATATATCTATAGAACATTTCATCTTAAAAAAAAAAGAATATACCTTCTTCAGCACCTCATGGTACCTTCTCCAAAATTGATCAAATAACCAGTCACAAAACAGGCCTCAACAGATAGAAGATTGAAATTATCCCATGCATCCTATCAGATCACCACGGACTAAGGCTGCTCTTAAATATCAACAAAAACAACAGAAAACCCATATACACATGGAAGCTGAACATTGCCTTACTCAATGATAACTTGGTCAAGGAAAAAAAGAAAGAAAGAAATTAAAGATTTTAGAATTTAATGAAAATGACAGCACAACATACCCAAACATATGGGACACAATGAAAGCAGGGCTAAGAGGAAAACTCATAGCTCTGAGTGCCTCCAAGAAGAAACTGGAAAGTGCGCACATTAGCAGCTTAATAACACACCTAAAAGCTCTAGAACAAAAAGAAGCAAATATACCCAAGAGGAGTAGATGGCAGAAAATAACCAAACTCAGGGCTGAAATCAACCAAGTAGAAACAAAAAGAACTATCCAAAAAAATCAACAAAACTAGCAGCTGGTTCTTTGTGAAAATCAACAAGATAGATTAAACCCTTAGCCAGACTGACAAGATGGCACACAGAAAGTATCCAAATTAACAAAATCAAAAATGAAAAGGGAACATAAGAACAGAACCTAAGGAAATTCAAAAAATCATCAGATCCTACTACAAAAGCCTATGTTCAACAAGACTGGAAAGTCTGGATGAAATGAACAATTTTCTAGACAGATACCAGCTACCAAATTTAAATCAGGATCAGATAAACTATCTAAACAGTCCCATAACCCCTAAAGAAATAGAAGCACAGACCAGGTGTAGTAGCACATGCCTTTAATCCCAGCACTTGGGAGGCAGAAGCAGGTGAATTTCTGAGTTCGAGGCCAGCCTGGTCTACAGAGTGAGTTCTGGGACAGTCAGGGCTACACAGAGAAGCCCTGTCTCAAAAGAATAAAAATAAAAAACAAACAAACAAAAGAAATAGAAGCAGTTATTCAAAGTCTCCCAACCAAATAAAGCCCAGGACCAGATGGCTTTAGCTCTGAATTCTATCAGACCTTCAAAGAAGACCTAGTACCAATACTCTTCAAACTATTCCACAAAATAGAAACAGAAGGAACACTACCCAGTTCATTCTGTAAAGCCACAGTTACACTGTGCATTCTCCCTTGGAGGTAGAATGGTTTCTGTCTAATCAGGAACTTGTCACAATTTCCCTTCATAGAGGACTTCACAAGAGATTTTTTTTTCTACTTCTATCATGTTTAATATTCCAGATAGATTTTTAAAACTGATTCAGTGCATGTTACTTTTAGCTTCAGAAGATATCATGTATATTTAAGAGGTATTTAACTATTATAAATTATTTTGATGACTTAAGGAAATACCATATTAAATGATAAAAATTTCAGGTTAAAAAAAAGAAGCCTTCTAAGCTAAGTAAAAAGTAAATATATTTATTTATTAATAATTTATTTATTAATAAATTGATTTGTTTATTAATAAATTGATACTCAAATAAACAAAAATATCCAAGTCAAGCAAGAAAAGTCCTAAGAGTTTTAGGAAAAGAAACCCTTTGCAGCAGTAGCCACATGAATCGAGGTAAGGGTCTAGCCAGGGACTGGATGACAATGTTGTCTCATCATTGAACATTCACTGTGATCTTTATGTCAGGGGAGATCATAAAGCTTAGGCCAGGATAGGGCATGCCCCACTATCAGAGTTTATGCAGGCTGCTAAGTAGGGAATAAACTGTGGTGTGCAGGATAAAGAGCAGAAGGGGTGGGGTTACCTCAGCTGCACTGGACTGGCTCCATGGAGCAGATGGAGAGAAGTGAAGATAGCTAGAAATGGGTAGACCCAATACTAACTTTAGATCAATTAGCCTAAGGGCTGGAGAGATGGTTCACCATTAAGAGTACTGGTCTACAGAGTGAGTTCCAGGACAGCCAGGGCTACACAGAGAAACCCTGTCTTGAAAAAAACAAAAACAAAAACAAACAAAAAGAAAAGAGTACTGGCAGCTCTTCCAGAGGACTCCAGTTTAATGCCCAGCACCTATATGAGAGCTTAGAACCATCTGTAGCTCTAGTTCCAGGGGATCTGATATCCTTTCCTGGCCTCCACAGGCACCAGTCATACTATGTACATAGTACGTGTACATATAGAGATAAAACATTCATATACATAAATTAAAAATAAATAATTTTTTAAAATTTAAAAATGACACACTGCTTTTTAAAAAAATGAGATATACTATAATTAAACCACCGGTGGCTTCTGACAGGAGAGGGCAACCAATGCCCAGTCTACTAGTTTCATCAATTGATGACATGGAAAAATCATGAATCATTTTCTAATGCTAGAAGACACGGGAGAGAAGTCAGTGATAGTCTCATATTTGCAATAATGGTAAAATGGCCAAAGGGAGCCACCATACAAGAGACCTGCAAAGCTCAGCAGAAAGTTCCCGTATGGCCAATTTAAAGATTACCCAATCTTGTCATTATTCTGTGTATGCATGAATCATATGTAAAATTATAACCACAAAAGATTGAGTCAGTAACAAATAGACCTGCACCTGCACAACTCACTCTATAAAGTTTTGTTTTCAGGAAGCAGCTGGAATGGCTGTCTGTTTTCCTCCTGGAGGAAGAGCAGAACTCAAGGTGTTGAACATGGGTAGTTCAGTGCATCTGCTCTAAATGTTTCTCTGGACAGAGAAAATTACATGTCCATGTGGGCAGGAAGGCCAAAAGGAGCACTTGTGTTGAGTGTCTAGAAGCGAATGGGCAGTGGACAGTAAGGGTAGGCTTAATGCCCAGCACAGTCAATTCTTCCTGTCACTGAGCATTTGATTCAGACTTACTGGTACCCACATATGAAAATTGAGCGTTCCCAAGGGAAATGTGCTAAACTCTCACCAACTTCAAAATCAAGGATGTCTACGAGATGGCCAATAGACTCTGTGTAAAACTCAGATGCAGCTTTCTTTTAACTATAGGTGGCCAATAGTCAGACCTAGCCTTAGGCATTTTGCCTGGACACTCATGTCTTGCTTTCTGACAGTGTGTGGACCCACCTTTAAACAGCCATAATCCACAGACAATTCCGTCAAAGTCGGTCATCGCTTTCACTCAGCCCCCCTCCCATCCTTGCCCACAAATTAAAATGCTTAAGTAGCAGTGTCACAAAGCAATGTGTAGCTGTTTCTATGGAGGCTCTGTGCACTGAAGAAATCCAGTATCCGTCCTTTGACACCATCTCCTGCTGAATCCCAGTTCCTCACGCACACTCCCTTAGGAGCATCAAAGGTATTGCTAGTGTATGATACTTATGGTACAATGAACTCAGTGATGAACAGGTGAAACATTGTACTGGGTCGTGACACTCCCGTCATCCATGTGAAAGCAATTAATTATCTCAATCTCTAACCAGAGACAAGAGTGCATTCAATAAGTGAAAAATAACAGGACATATAAGAAAGTAGTGTTTATTTTGATGGAAAAGACTTCCCAAGCCAGCAACAAAACACACAATCCTAAAGACACAATAGAAATTTCATTAAATTTTCTATTTCTGGAGATTAAGAAAAAATGCAGCCAACCATGAAAAAATTAATTGAGATGGAATGTATCCTTGTTACCACACCTTGTCCAAGCACCTTGCAAACATATGCTTAGACGCATGTCTGTGCTATGAAAAGCAAATGACCTGATTATATGTTTGTCCTGTGCTCTTTATTATCTCTCTTAAATTGAGAGTTGTATGAATATACAGGGAAATCCGAGAGGGTCTAAAGCTCACCAGTCTGTCTCTGCATGGCATGTCCACTCTGGTAAGGGCTCTGTCCACCAGTGCCCCACACATGCAGGATGGACCTTAGACTTACAGAAGGCATCAGTTCATGCTTGCCTGAGGTGCACTGTCACTTCCATCAAGGGTGGATTGTGCTGAAAGGCATTCTGGCTTCTTTCTGGTACTTGCCTGGAAAGGGGTGATTCTCCCATCCTTGGGAAGGCCTGCCTTCCTCTTCACTAATACTGTGGACTCAAGTGTGGTACCTGGCAGCATCTTCCCGGTTCTCTTCTTATCCATACAGCCTTTAAAAGATTCTAGGACTACCCAATAGGCTGGGAGCCCAGACTTCTCCCTTCTGATAACCAATTGGAAGTCCCTGAGCCCTCCATGTGTCACCATCACTAGAATGTTATCTACTCTCTAGGCCTCTTGCCTCCTCTGAGACATCGAGAAGGATAGGGGTTGGTAAGAGTCCTTAGAACTGGAACATGTGCAGCTCTACTGTGGCATCTGTTGACTGGAACCACAAGCTCTTCATGTAAAGCTTTCTGCTGCTAGTAGTAGAGATATAGGGGAGGGTTTCTACCTTTTGCACTCCATATTTCATGACTATATTTTCACATAGATCATGTGCTGTTTAGTTAGATTTTTAAAAAATATAAGAATACTATAATTTCCTGTAGCAAAATTTCTCTCACTGGTCCCAGAAGCTCCAGATGGTCCTCTGTACTGATTTCGTCTTTCAACTGTCATCCCATGCCTTTTCTGTTGTCTCCCTGAAGGAGATGTGTGCAGAACACCACTTCTTGCTCAGTGACTGCACTATGGCCAGACGTGCATTGGGAAACACTTTTGCACACCAGTGCTTAGAGCTGACAGCTTCTGCTCTCTATCGGTACTCACATTCTATGCTATGAGTCATATTCTGAGATATCTAGGGACCAAGAACCTCAAGTGATAGCTACTAAATACAGATGTGCCCAGTCCATAGACTTTTATTGAACGCTCACTTCAAATCAAGTGCCATACTATGGTGGCAAATCAGGTTAAAAAAAAAAAAAAGACACAGCTCTAACCCCAGGAAGCTAAGGTTAAATCCTCTTATATAGCTACACTTTACTTAAAACATGTCTTTTGGATTCTCTGTAAGATACATTTTACAGGTGGTCTTATTAATGTAAGGTAAAAAAAAATCTTAATTTTATGGGAAGAAAGTAAGTGATAATTGCATTGATTTATAAATCATCTCATGATTTTGCACTTGGAGTTCACAGCATGACTCTGAAGGGGCGGCTAGATAAAATGTGTGATGAGGTGGTGGTTTTTAACCTGATATCAGTGCATGTTTACAGTGCATTGAAAAGCCAGCAGTGGCTCATTTGTTCTATGGGTGTTGATGACATGGATAACATCTTAACAAGTCAAAAGTCAGGATTGCACACACATTGAAGGGTCCCCCAGAGCTGCTCTCCTTGACTGTGCAGCAGGACATCATTACAAATGTCACTTTGGCTTCACCCAAACCTGATGCTGGGTCCTTACATCACTGAAGAACTTCTGCTCCCCTATACTGCACTATGGCACACTAACTATCTCAAAGCCCAACATGCACATTCACCCTACACAGACACACTCATGCCTGGGTGCACACACATATGCATATGCATATACTACACACAGACCATATATAAGTGAATAGCAACTCTATTGAATGTGTCGCAGGTGGGACTTGAACAATCTGTAAAATGTGGACAAATGACTGTGCTCTTTCAAGTTAGTGTTTTGACTCTTCTTCTTTTCTCCATTTTAGAGTAGATTAAGTAATTTGCTAGTAACATTAGTATTTTTATTAAGCCTTTCAGAGAACAGATGTGTTATTAACTCTGGATATGAAAAATATTAGCCAGTAAGCTTGAAAGCAGTTAAGAACAGAAAAAGTCTGTTAACTGCATAATGCCGTTGGATTTTCTTCTGTTGGAAATGGCCTTTATCCAGTTTTACTGACTCATTTAAAGGTAAAGAACAGGCAGCTCTACCTGTTTCACTTTTTTAAAGTATTTATTTATTTTTATTTCATATGCATGAATGCCTGCCTAGATGTGTGTATGTTAACCACCTGTATGCCCAGTGCCTGCATAATCCAAGAGGGCATTGCAGCCCTTGGAACTGGGGTTAGAGGTTGTTGAGAGCCACCGTGTGGTTCTGGGAACTGAACACAGGTCCTCTCTGTAAGAGCAGCAAGTGCTCTGAACCTCTGAGTCACATCTGTAGCCTCCTTGTAACTCAAGTTAACATGAATTTTCTGTGTCATACTCAACTAACTCTGGAAAGACAAAAACATTATGACTTGCAGCAAGGTGGCTATGAACCAGGTGCAGAAAGTCCAATACTGCATGTTCTTACTTTTAGAACCTAATCAATCTCACAGAGGTGGGAGCAGGATACTGGATTAAGATGATGAGTGGATAGGAGATGCTGGTTAATGGGGTCAGCAGCATGAGTACACTCTGGTGTACTGTTGCTCAGTAAGTGACTTTGGTTGGTAATGTGTTGTATATTTCAAAGTAACTGGTAGATAGTATTTTTAAATGTTTCAGCATGAAGATGATTAATGTCCTGGTCATCCTGATGTTATTGTCACACAGTGGATTCCTGTAACAAGACACTCTATATCTCATAGAATTGTAAAATTATTTTGCCAGTTAAAGTAAAATAAGAAGAATCAAATGAGGGGAGGCTTTTTCAGTCATGCCTGAAACTCAGCAGAGCTTGCTGATGTGTCAGGTAGATGATGGAAAAGAAAAACACCAAAGGTATCGCCAGGGAAACACTAGGTACATCTGTGACCTGGCCAAACGGAAGTGTGAGGCAGGGCTCATCAGAGGTGAGCATTACAAACAGAGACTCTCTGCAGCTGAGACTTACATATTTACTGTATAAGTATAGGGTATATATTGGCCCAAAAGTGAATCAGGATTTTAAAATATGTTACAGATCTTACTACATAAATGATAATGAGAAACTGACAAAAAATATAATAAAACACTACTATACATTTCAAAGTAACCAACCTCCCCTTAAAATATCAAGGATAGAGAAAGTCAACAATAAATCAATATGATTAGATCTAGTTCATAGAATCCTCTAAAATCTCAGTTTCTTTGGTGTCGAGGTTCCCATTGCTTTTGCTTTTCTTAGTCATTTATCCAAAAACCAAGTGTGAATTCCTTTAAGGACCTGCCAGGTACTTACAGAAGAAACAAAGCAATTTCAGTGACAGACCCAGTGCTTAAGCCTATGCTAGTAGCCACTATGCAGAGTACAGCAACCAGGGATCATCATAGAAGCCAGGTATGAAAAGAGAGGGGAGAGAACTCACTAAACTAGAGTGAACTGGCTAAAGCATGATGGCAGTTAAACAGCAAAAAGTGTATACTGGAGCTAGGGTGGAGACTCGGTAACTAAAGACTTACCATGCAAGCATAAGGACTGGATCCCTGGAACCCACCTAAACCCCAGGCAAGCATGGTGGCTTCTGTAACCTTAGCACAGGGTGTCCACAGGGCAAGCTAGATCTAAACTATCAGGATCAGGAACCTTGGATTTCCCCAAGAGACCCTGCTCCAATAAATAAAGTGGGAAGTGATTGAGAAAGACTCTTGAAGTCAACTTTGGATATATGTTCAGACATATACATGTGCATACATACCCTTACAGATGTGAAGACACACTACACACATGCTCTTGTTAGTTTTTGTCAAGTTCATACAAGCTAGAGTCATTTGGAAAGAGGAACTTCAGTTGAGAAACAACCTCTATCATATTGACCGATAAGCAAGTCTATAGCATATTTTCTTGATTAACAATTAATGTTAAAGGGCCCAGCCCACCATGAGTGGTGCCATCAATGGGCATATACTCTTGAGTTGCATGACAAAACAAGCTGAACAAGCCATGGAGACTAAGCAGAGATCTTCTACGGTCTCTGCTTCATTTTCTGGCTCAGGTTCCTGCCTTGAGGTCCTGCCCTTGGCTTCCTTGATGAGGGACTGTGACCTGTAAGCCAAATAAACCCTTTTCTCCTCAGGTTACTTTTGGTCATGGTGTTTATCACAGCAACAGAAAGCAAACTACTTAACACAGCATACATACTCCAGAAAATGTCCCTGTAAAAAAATTTGCAAAGGGGCAGGGAGCTGGCTCAGTATGGTAATGAGAATGTGCAGGACCCTGGCCCAAACTTCAGCACCACAAATAGACAGACAGACAGACAGACAGACCAATGAATAAATGAATGAATAGGTATAAAAGCACAGAAGAATATTGGTATGCTTGTGAAACTTGATTTTCAGGAACAAATACCAAGTAATGAAAATATAAACCAGATAGATACTGAAATCACTCATTTAAGTCCCAAGCTAAAACTTACAGTAACAGGCTATTTCTTGTTAAGTAGATGACTAGTGAAAAAGTATATGTTTGTATTGAAAACTAGTGAATGAGCCACAGAAGCAGCAGAGCAACTGGGACACGATCCTAGGGGTCGACATCTGCACCCAGGAGGTGAGGCTGTTCCGCAGCCCTCTGTGCACCTTCCCTGCCAGGGGAAGGAACTCATAGGAGGAACAAGCTCCAGCCAGAGACAGCAATAATATCTAACACCAGAGATTAACAGATGGCAAAAGGCAAATGCAAGAAGCTTACCAACGGAAACCAAGACTACTTGGCATCATCAGAACCCAGTACCTCCAGCACAGCAAGTCCTGGATACCCCAATACATCAGAAAAGCAAGATTCAGGTTTCAAATCATATCTCATGATGCTGGTAGAGGATTTTAAGAAGGATATAAATAACTCCCTTAAAGAAATACAAGAAAACACAGCTAAATAGATAGAAGCCCTTAAAGAGGAAACACAAAAATCCCTTAACGAATTACAGGAAAACACTACCAAACAGGTGAAAGAATTGAACAAAACCATCCAGTATCTAAAAATGGAAGTAGAAACAATAAAGAAAACCCAAAGGGAGACAACTCTGGAGATACAAAACCTAGAAAAGAAATCAGAGCCATAGACGCAAGCATCACCAACAGAATACAAGAAGAGAAAAATCTCAAGTGCAGAAGATTCCATAGAAAATATTGACACAACAATCAAAGAAAATGCAAAAAGATCCTAACTCAAAACATCCAAGAAATCCAGGACACAATGAGAAGAACAAACCTAAGGGGATAATAGGTATAGAAGAGAGTGAAGATTCCCAACTTAAAAGGCCAGTAAATATCTTCAACAAAATTATAGAAAACTTCCCTAACCTAAAGAAAGAGGTGCCCATAAACATACAAGAAGCCTACAGAACCCCATATAGTTTGGACCAGGAAAGAAATTCCTCCTGTCACATAATAGTCAAAACACCAAATGCACAAAACAAAGATTATTAAAAGCAGTAAGGGGAAAAGGTCAAGTAACATATAAAGGCAGACTTATCAGAATTACACCAGACTTCTCACCAGAGACTAAGAAAGCCAGAAGGTCCTGAACAGATGCCATATAGACCCTAAGAGAACACAAATGCCAGCCCAGGCTACTATACCCAGCAAAACTCTCAATTACCATAGATGGAGAAACCAAAGTATTTCATGACAAAACCAAATTTACACAATATCTTTCTATGAATCCAGCCCTTCAAAGGATAATAAAGGGAAAACTCCAACACAAGGAGGGAAACTACACCCTAGAAAAAGCAAGAAAGTTATTTTTCAACAAATCAAAAAGAAGATAGCCACACAAATGTATTTCCACCTCTAACAACAAAAATAACAGGAAACAACAACAATTACTTTTCCTTAATATCTCATAACATCAATGGACTCAGTTCCCTAATAAAAAGACATAGACTAGCAGACTAGCAGACTGGTTAACATAAACAGGACCCAACATTTTGCTGCATACAGGAATCCCACCTCAGTAACAAAGACAGACACAACCTCAGAGTAAAAGGCTGGAAAACAATTTTCCAAGCAAATGGTCCCAAGAAACAAGCTGAAACCTAGTGAATGAAATAAGAAATAAATAATGATAAGGGAAGAGTCTCTTTGTTAGTAAAGTGCAGACAAATTAGAAAGTCAGCATCTAAGAGTCATTGAGTGTTCATTGGTGCAGATAAATGAATCCCTGAGTCTAAAGCAGGGATGGAGGAAGGACATGCAGCTGAGTGAGAGATGGCTATTTAAACACATATCATCCTCAAGATGAATATTAACTACAAGTGGAACAGTCTGCACTCTTTAGTGGTGGACCACTAAACAACAATGAAGTCTTAATAAAGAGATAAAAGTTAGCATCATCAATAATTGACAAAATGGCAGTATATGCCCCTGATGTTCATTGGAGATTGTGTCACTTCCATGGATTCCTGCGAGAAGATTATAACAGAGCCTTGCAGGACAGAGAGGGACATTCCACACCCAAGCAATATGCCAAGGTCATAAAAGGAAAGTCTGAGTAATGGCTTCTGATTTTTAAAATCTAAATTAGAATCATGCGACTGAAATGTAAGGCGGGATCCTAGAACACAAAGAGATTGTTTGGCCACAAAGGGGACAGTGGAAAGCTGGCACAGGCATGGCTTTGTCTCTCTAGGATTCCCCAGTGAGGTACTAAACATTTAATACAACTATTTTGGTTTGAGGCAGGAATTTTCAGGGGAGGTTAGGACCAGGTAAACCCTATGTGACTGGATCCTTCTTGCCTTGTAAGAAGTAGAAAGGCCAGGGTTTGCATGCATGTGCACACCACCCGCTTCTCCCCTAGTCACAGCCTACACTGTCAGCAGAAAGATGTCATCAAATACAGCCCCTCACTGCACACCGTCATGTATGATAGCCAAAATAAGCCTCTTTTTTCACAGTTCACCAACAGGCATTATAAGGATAACAGCAGAAAGTGCACTGATACAGTGGATGAAACCTGAATGCAGTCTGCAGATCCAGCTCACATAAAGAATGCAGTGTCCGTGTCTGATACGAGTCTTGCTGGAACCTGGTTGTAAGGCACATCTCTATTACTGTTCTCTGTGTGCCCACAATTATTTAGAAATAAAACAGTAAATGAAATGGGCAAAAACAAATCAAATGAGAACATTTGGACAGCATCATGCAGGATGTAAGTGTGGCTTTCCTACAGTCAGATGCTTCATTTAAAAAAGAGAAGATGTGTGCTCTTAGCAGATTCCAGCAAAGTGACCTCTCCAGCCCACAGAGTCTGTGCAAATTGCACATGTCATCACGGGAGACATTTATCAGGAAGTCTTGGGAGCATGAAAACTGTCCCTCTGCATTTGATAGGATGGACTTGAGCACTGCATTTCCTCCATTGGGTCTTCACCTTGCTTCCTGTGTGTCCTTGAGGTCCATTCATGAAGGTGTGTGTGTGTGTGTGTGTGTGTGTGTGTGTGTGTGTGTGTGTGTGTGTGTGTATGTGTGTGTTCAAGAGAACATGCACATCCAGAGGCATGCAGAAGTCAGAGGACATCTTTTAGAAGTCAATTCTCTCCTTCCACCACCTGGGTCCCAGGGCTTAAATTCAGGTTGTCAGTCTTGGCAGCAGGCACCATTACTCAATGAGCCACCTCACTGGTCTTGCTCTTCACTTTTGTTGAAGAATGATATGCACCTATGAAAACACATTTCAAAGTGTAAAATTTCATGAGCTACAAAACCTTCCTTGTGCCTTTGTAATCATCATCTCAGAAGCTGAAATATTGCTGCTCTCCTGCTTCCTTGCACCTACTTCCCAGCCAGCCTCCTTTTTCTTCTGTCCTTTCTTTAGACTATCATGACTTCGAGCCCACTGATTCCTTTTCCAATTATTATTTTTATTTTTTTATTAGGTATTTTCTTCATTTACATTTCCAATACTATCCCAAAAGTCCCCCATACCCTCCCCCCACCCACTCCCCTACCCACCCACTCCCACTTCTTGGCCCTGGCGTTCCCCTGTACTGAGGCATATAAAGTTTGCAAGACCAATGGGACTCTTTTTCCAATGATGGCCGACTAGGCCATCTTCTGCTACATGTGCAGCTAGAGACACGAGCTCTGGTGGGTACTGGCTAGTTCATATTGTTGTTCCACCTATAGGGTTGCAGACTCCTTTAGCTCCTTGGGTACTTTCTTTGCTCCTCCATTGGTGGTCCTGTGATCCATCCAATAGCTGACTGTGAGCATCCACTTCTGTGTTTGCTAGGCCCTGGCATAGCCTCACAAGAGACAGCTATATCTGGGTCCTGTCAGCAAAATCTTGTTAATGTATGCAATGGTGTCAGCGTTTGGAAGCTGATTATTTTTATTTTTTTATTTTAATTTTAGTTTAATTTTATTTTATTTTGGTTTTTCGAGACAGGGTTTCTCTGTATAGCCCTGGCTGTCCTGGAACTCACTCTGTAGACCAGGCTGGCCTCGAACTCAGAAATCTGCCTGCCTCTGCCTCCCAAGTGCTAGGATTAAAGGCGTGCACCACCACGCCTGGCCTCTTTTCCAATTTTTAAATTTAATGTGGTAAGTAGAATCAAATATAGGTTGAGTATCCCTAATGCCAAGTTCTTGGGAAGGAAATGCTTCTGATTTTAATTTTTGTTAACTTTGGAATATTTGCATAATCAGAAATCTTAGAGATGGGAACCAAATATAAACACAGAATTCGCTTAGGTCTCATACACATCTTATACCCAAGACTTGTGTATATTGTTACTTTCCTGCAATGTGTTTAGTATATTTGACCTCAACGCTTCACGTGAGGTCATGTGGCATTTTTCATTTATGGTATCATGTAATTTCTAAGAAAGCTTCAAATTTGGAAGGATTTCAGACTTGAGATTAAGCATACTCATCATAACACAAAATAGACTCAGCAGGGTGTGTGAGTGTGTGTGTGTGTGTGTGTGTGTGTGTGTGTGTGTGTGTGTGTAAACGATAACATTTAATGACAAAGTAATTGATAATTTAAAAGAGATTGAGGGTCACAGACATGGGAAAGGAAACTGAAAGGAAGGAGTAGAAATGATAGAAACACAGCACCCATCTATCTAATTCTCTTTTTTAAATATATTAAAACTTAAAATTTAAAAATTGAATATTCAGCCTGTCTCTTGTGAGGCTATGCCAGGGCCTAGCAAACACAGAACTGGATGCTCACAGTCAGCTATTGAATGGACCACAGGGCCCCCAATGGAGGAACTAGAGAAAGCAAGCACCCAAGGAACTAAAGGGAGCTGCAACCCTATAGGTGGAACAACAATATGAACTAATCAGTACCCCGGAGCTCTTGTCTCTAGCTGCATATGTATCAAAAGATGGCCTAGTCGGCCATCACTGCAAAGAGAGGCCCATTGGACTTGTAAACTTTATATGCCCCAGTACAGGGTAACGCCAGGGCCAAAAAGGGGGAGTGGGTGGGTAGGGGAGTGGGGGGTGGGTATGGGGGACTTTTGGTATAGCATTGGAAATGTAAATGAGCTAAATACCTAATAAAAAATGGAAAAAAATATTTAAAAAAATAATATTCAGCCTGTCATGTTTGTTAAATGTACCAGCAGATAATTCATATAAATTATCTGTCATTCATATTATCAACATACTGCAATTGTCCACGTGTGATTAAATTCCAATTTTCCCAAATGCAATGTACTTAATGTTAACTGTCAACTTAGCAGAAGCCAGGGTCACTTCAAAGAAGGATCCCTGAGCAATTCCTGTGGTAGATTGTCTCAGTTACATTAATTGATGTTGGGACTCCCACCTTAAAGTGGTAGTGGTCATTCCCTGAGCAGGGATTCAGGACTGTATAAATGGAGAAAAGAACTAGGCAGCAAGCATACATCCATACCTCTCCTTGACTGTGGATACAATGTGACAAGCCTCTTGAAGGTCCCACTCTGTGACTTTCCAGCTAGAATGACCTGGAACCTGGAACTGGGAGCCAAAATTAAGTCTTTTTAGTATTTTATCACAGTAACAAGGAATGAAACTAAGATATATCCCAAACTACCCAACAGACCATGAATTCTCTGCCAGCTGTTAACAGTATGAGTAATACTGTAATAACCAATACCTTCCTGTTTTCTAATAGTGACAGCAATGAGGACATCTAGACGGTGATTGGTTATCACAAAATTCTAAAATTAATGGATTTTAGAATGTGTAGGATGATGTTCAGTAGGCACTACTGAACAATTTTTCCAAGTTGTCTTACCAAGTTCATTCCCAGCAATCCAGCTAGAGTGCTCTGTTTGTTCTGTCAGCAATTGGTATTCAAGTGCTTCTAATGTTAGACACTCTGGGGAATCTAATTGTCAGTGTGCTTTCACCAATTTTTCCATTTATGCTTTGTTCATGTTTCATTCATGTATTCTACCTATTATCATATTCCCAATATCCTCATATTCATATCATTAACCTCTCTTATCCTACACACACATACACACACACACACACACACACACACACACACACACACAAACACACTGATACTTTATTAGAATCACACCTTTTTTGTGTGTGCAGTCTTGTGGAAGTAGTCACAGCTGCCAGGTGTGTTGATAGTGACATCCACAGGGACATCTAGAAGACAGCTTTCACAGCACGCCTTGTCCTCCAACTTTTACATTCTTTTTCCTCCATCTCTTCTGTGGTGTTTGTTCATTTCTGGTATTCTGTATGCCTCTTGTAGTCCGATGGTCTCTCTTCCCTGGATTTGGGGGATTTACTTTTATGATTTTATTGAAAATGTTTTTTGTGCTTTTGGCACAGAATTCTTCTCCTCCTGTGTCCGTAATTACGGATTTCATCTTTCCATCATGTCCTAAAGAGCTCCTATCTTCCACTTATTTTTTAAGTTATCATTGTCTTTGACTGAATGGGCAAATGTCGTTGTCATCAAGACTCAACATTCTATCTTCTACATGACTCCTTCTACTTGGGTTTCCACTGAGGGTTTTATGTGGTTTATTGAATTTTTCATTTCCATTATAATTTCAGTTTACTTTTCCTTCAGTATTTCTTTCTCTTTATCAAATTCTATTTTCACATCCTGGGCAGACTTCCTTATTTCATTCAGCAGTTTGCTTGTGTTCTCCTGGAATTTACCCAGATTCTTCATGTGCTCTTTGAATTCATTCAGGAGTTTATCTGCATCCTCTTTGAAATCATTGACCCTATTTAAAATATTCCCTTTAAATTCCTTGTCTGACTATTGCATATGCCAGAAAGATTTTGCTGAAGGGACCCTGTTATAGCTGTCTCATATGAGGCTATGCCAGTGCCTGGCAAATACAGAAGTGGATGCTCACAGTCATCTATAAGATGGAACACAGGGCCCCCAGTGGAGAAGCTAGAGAAAGCACCCAAGGAGCTAAAGGGGTCTGCAACCCTATAGGTGGAACAACAATATGAACTACCCAGTACCCCCAGAGCTCGCATCTCTAGCTGCATATGTATCAGAAGATGGCCTAGTCGGCCATCACTGGGAAGAGAGGCCCCTTGGTATTGCAAACTTTATATGCCCCAGTACAGGGGAATGCCAGGGCCAAGAAGTGGGAGTGAGTGGGTAGGGGAGCAGGGCAGGGGGAGGGCATAGGGGACTTTCGGGATAACATTTGAAATGTATATAAAGAAAATATCTAATAAAAAATAAATAGAAAAAAAAGAAACACACTATCATTAATGATGCCATACTTGATATATTTTAATATAGCCAAAACCTGTAAATATAGCAGAACTTGTTGTATGTTAATCAGGACCAAGGAAATGAATGCACAGTTCTAACAGGATACCTCCGGCAAATAAACCTGCATTTTGAAAACCCGAAATTCTTCAAGGATACACAAAGCAATAATACTGTGTCAATTTCTAAAGCATAATCAACACTATGCGATACCTATCAACTAGTCTCAGTCTTGGATTTTCAAATAAAAATGTCTTAATTAAAGGGAAAAATAAATAAATTCCTTGTCTGAGATTTTGTTTAAGCCATTCTCACTAAGGGACATTTCTATGGGATTGGTAATTTTGGAGGAAGATTCTTAGCCTTGGCTTTTCATGTTACTTGACTTTCTGTATTGGTACTTCTGCATCTGGAGTTAGTTCATTGGTTGAGGTTTTTGGCGCACGTGTGTTGAGTGATCAGTTGGATCAGCTCTTGGTGGCCCATCACCTTAACTGGAAGGAACTAGGTGCTTCCTGAAGTTTAGTTGGGACACCCAGTGATGATTCTCTTGGTTGGATATCTGAGGTGATCTCTGTTTAGCTAGGTGTGCAGCGGCTTCTTATATAATGAAAGGTATCCTTTCAGGGTAGCAGAGTTTATCTCTGACCTCATCTGTGTAGCGTATGTATGCCAAAGAAGGAATTTTGAATACCCTTTGACCTCAAGAGCCAGAGTCTAGTCAATAAACCAGCACCAGATGCCAGATGTGGAGTGTCACCCAGCTGCAGAATGTATGTCAACAGGATACGCAAGGACTGGATGTCAAGTGATGTGGATGGAGTTTCATATAGTCACTGCCCCCAGGAGCCAGTATCCCCAGGATATGTGTCTGGGGCTGGATCAGGTGGGATTGAAGGGTTCCTAAGATTACAAGTGACAGTTATGTGATTTCACACATATTAACTGGTATTGCTTGGGCCTCACTGTGAGCTTGGAGGTAGGCTAACGTTGGGGTGAGTGGGGTTTCAGTGTCATGAGTCATAGGCCTTTAACCTCACACAGTGTCATCTCAAGTACACCCAGATCCCCAACTTTCACTGATAGGTGACAACAGTTCAGCAACCATTCTTTGATTCTTGGCTACTCAGGTCTCCTTTCAGGCAGATCAAAAACCTTGTTGTCATATTCCATATATATGAATAATGAAAAGTTTATGTTGTATGAGAAAGCTTTGCTCATCCCAAGGTCATGAAGAAGTTCTTCTATTGAGGTTTTGTTGTTGTAATTCATGTTCTCTCTCTTTCTCTTTCTCTCTGTCTCTTTCTATCTCTCTGTATCGTGTCTCTGTGTCTCTCTGTCACTGTTTCTCTGTTTCTCTATCCCTCTCTGTTTCTCTCTGTATCTCTCTGTGTCTCTCTGCCTCTGTCTCTGTTTCTCTGTCCCTTTCTGTGTCTCTCTCTGTATCTGTCTCTCTTTCTGTATGTCTCTCTGTCTCTGTCTCTCTATCCCTCTGTGTGTCTCTGTCTTTATGTGTGTCTCTCTATCTCTGTTTCTCTGTCTCTCTCTCTGTCTCTGACTCTCTGTCTCTCTCCGTGTCTCTCTGTGTCCCTCTGTTTCTCTGTCTGTCTCTGTCCCCCACCCCTCTATCTCATACCGAGCCATGTGGAGGCCAGGATAAGGCATTAGGTATCATCCTCTATCTCTTTGCAATGCATTGCCTTGCACAACGTCCTACATTAAATCAGGAACTCCCCATTACAGCTAGACTGGCCAAAAAGGGAGTTCTCAGAATGTTCCTATCTCCATGCTCCCAACACTGAAGTTATGGGCACATACATATGTGCTCTTCACGTGATTGCTGGTGATTCACACCTGGTTATCAAGTCTTATCCACTGAGCCCTCTCCCTAACCCCCAGGCCTTAGTTTCCCCCTTCACAATCAGGACTCTCATTAACTTAGAATTGGATCTGTGTGTGTGTGTGTTGAGTTGGTTATCAAGGTACCTCACCATATTTGTTGTGGAACAGAATCCTTTATCAAATACTCTGCATGTTGATTTTGCCAGCTCTCCCTCCTTTATGATACTACATACAGTATAACATCTGTTTGGTTTTTACCCAGGTAGGATGTACACCAAATATTGCTTCCCAAAGCGAGGGACTTCACCAGGAAATCCTATGCAGGAGAAAATGATCTAGAATCTACTCCCAATTTTTAGACACCTTAAATGGGCCAAAAAGACAAAGACATCATCAGATAATGAGATGGTAAAAATTCTATGAGGCCAGGTTTTGTTTTGGTTTTTAACAGAACTTGAGTACCTCTTGGAATGAATCTTTTAGAATTCAGATAAGATTTTTATGTCCTACTTTTTACAAAATTAATTAGTAAGGCATTTCCAAAGTACTTTCTATTCAGTGTCTGCTGTAGAAAACACGTTTTGATTAAGTACCATAGTTGTCCCTGATCTTTCCACACAAGACTTTTTCAAAGTGCCAAGGTTGGCGCTGTGTATATACTTTGAAAGAATTCTTTATCATTATCCCAAGAAATTTATTCTATAACATTGACCCTCATGTCAAATATTTTTTATTCTGATTGTCCAGATTTTACTATAAAGTTCTAAAATAAAAAGGACTTTTCAGACTATTATCATTTAACCAATTTAAATCTGTGACTAAAGGTCAGCATGTACAGGTTTTATACATGGTGTCACAGTCTCTGTGCATAAATAAAAACATTTAAAACATAAACATAAAATGATTTTTAAAAGACCCATGATACACTTTGAACCTCTGAGCAAACAGGAGACTCCCCCTTCAAAATTAAAGCCAGCGAGGCCTTTGCAGACAGCTTGCTCTAAGAGATGCTGAGAAGGTGAAACCTTTTGTAGTCTTGGATCTGTGTTTTTCCATTTTTCAGGACTCAATAGATATTACTGATACCATCGCACAATTGACATTGTAGAATGTATTTCCCCCCAGAGGATCTAGTGCCTTCAAGGTGATTTATAGCAAACGAGCTCGCAGAAACATGGACAGTGGTGATAAATAAGAAGAAGCAGGAGAGGGGAGACATAGAAAATTAGGAACAGGCAATGCTGCCCACAGCCTAGGGAGAATGAGAGGCACCAAGGAGCACTCTTGCTCCCTGCATGACACTACCTCCCTAGGAAATAGGCTGCAGACTAAAGCTGGCCTACCCAGAGCCCATCCTCTCATGGTCTGTACCTTGTGGCAGTAACCAAGAGCCTGGCTCCTCTGCTCACTAGTAAAGCCAAAGCTGTTTTTAACACCCACACCCTGTGTATGGTTAGAGAATTCTAGCTTTGCTCTTCCCTAAGCTAGCCAGGTTATGGTATTTGGCATAAACTGTTCATCACTATGTACTCCTGTCTTTGTGATTTCCACAGTCTCGTCTGTTCTGGGATCTCTTCTGAGCCATAAACAGAGTAGGAAGAATTACTCATAATCTCAGACAATGGACGCAGACTTATTATCCTCCCCATATAACTTCTGATGTGGGGACATCATACAAAGTGTAAGGGAGGGAACAGAGCCTTGCTGGATTCATTCTTTCCAGTGGGAAGCAAATTGGAAATGGTAACTCCATTTCTTTATTCATATTCTAATGATCCCTTCTAATTCTGGGTTTGATGAAGCAATCAAAAAACTGTGACTAAGAATGGAAGTATATTTTGTAAGTGGAGGAGGCCTGAGTATGTGAAATCTGGTCATAATCTCCAAGACAAGTTGCTTTAAAATGGTGTGAGGACTAGAGCTTTAGCTCAGGATTAAAGTGTTAAAGCCTTTACCTGGTATGGACAAGATCCTAGGATCAATTCCAGAAGAAGAAAAGGAAATAAGAAGGGGGGGCAGAAAATATTGGGGAAAGGAGGAAGGAAAGGATCGATCTGGGCTTTATGGATTATACTTGTAATCACAGAGATTTGGAGGCTGAAGCAAGAAAATGCTCCAATCTGGTGTTACTGGGGTCTCAAGGAACCAAAGCACAGACATACACATGCTCACGAATGCATGATTATGTATCAGCTGAAAATCTGTCAACTAATAAGGTCAGTAGTTCAGGGAACTGACTGCCACTGAAGAGATAGTTGTGATGCAGCAGAATAGCACAGGCCTTTACCACCAGTTCCTCTGGATAGAAAACTCAAGGGCAGCCTAGACTACAGAGTGGGTGCAAGGCTAAGCTTGGAACTTAATGAGAAGCCCTTTCTCCACCTTTCAAAAAGTAAAGAGAAGGCTGAGGGTGTGACTCAGCACTTGTCTAGCATAGAAAATCCCTGCAATTGATTCCTGCTACTGTAAGGAAATAGGGAAGGGAGGGAGAAGTGGACAGTTGTTCACAGTTCCTGGGAGAAGGGGGCATGTCATGCCATGTCACAGGGGGCCACCCAGGGAAGCACAGGGGCTGGTCAGGAAGTCAGGAGAGGGACGGCTGTGGGCAGGGCTTTTGAGTGGTTTCTGATGTAAGGAGTAAGGACAGAACTAGCCAAAGAAGCAAAGGCCCTGAGCATCAACACATGTAGATGTGTCCAACACAGAGTAGGGATAGTTCTTCTCCTTTGCCCATGCCCTAATTGATCATCTGTCTTTAGTGTTGGATTTCAGGAGTTCACTATAAATTTGACTAAATTCTTTTGTCAAGTATGTGGTTTGTAAGTCTGTCTCAGCCTATAACTTCTCTCTTTACCTTAATATATATTAATATATATTTATATTTTATATGTTTAATATATACTTGCATATTTGTAGGTCTCAGCATTGCATTTGATAAGTGTGTGCAATGTATAATATGAACAAATCACACTTATCATCATATCCATTACCCCAAACATTTGTCATTTCTGTTTGAAAAATATTCAAAATCCTTTTGTGTAGCTGTTTGGAAATATATAATAAATACTTTTATGCCTCAGGATCTTTCATGGAGCTTTAACTTTGATAATGTTTAATGTATTGGTTTTATTATCAAGGTCACAAAGACCTATGCCCCAAATATTTTATTCTAACATCTCATAGGTTTATGTTTTATACATAAGCCTACTATCTAGCCAGGTGTTGAAGCATATTTCTATAACCATGGCACTTTGTGGACACAAGCAAAATAAAGAGTTTGAGGTGAGGGGCTGTAGAGATGACTCAGTGGATAAGACTGCCTGCTCTTCTAGAGGTCCTGAGTTCAATTCCAAGCAACCACATGGTGGCTCACAACCATCTGTAATGTAATGCTCTTCTGGCATGCAGGTGTACATGCAGATAGAGCACTCATATACATTGAACAATTAAAAATAAATCTTTAGAGAGAGAGAGAGAGAAAGAGAGAGAGAGAGAGAGATATTTTGGGGTCAGCCTTGCTACATGAAAAGGCCCTATCTCAGAACACCAGATCTAAATCTCCCACCCATCCTGACTGATAGCCTATGAAGTGTGAGACTGGGGTTAAAGAGGTGAGACTTTGCTGATTGACATCCAGTTTGCAAATGGCTGCAAATGCTTTCGCTCCCTTTAGCTTCATCTTTGACGTTGCCAGAGACCAAGCACTTGCTTCCCCAGCACATAAACTAAAGAGAGTGACACAGAAAAGCTTACCATGGTCTCTGTACAAGGATGGCATGCAGCTCTCTGAAGAAGTCTGTTTGAATGTCATTAAATTGTTTGCTTAAAATGACACAGTTTATTTAAAATTTCCCTAAAGAAAAAAGAAAAAAAAAAAACAGTGTAACATGCCAGCAATCAGCAACCAACAACCTCTGGAGTGTATACTTTAATAGATGAATCATATGACATGTGGGTAGATTTTCTCAGTAGAGCTGTTTTTGCCCAAAGGGATGAGGGGCAATCAGTGGCCTATGCTTTTACACACTGATGTCTGATTTCTCTGTATTGTACAAAGATCTATATAGCTCAATAGTGAGTGCCTTCTATATAACCCCAGGTGTATAGCAGATGGTGTGTGTCAAGTCCCTTTCACTCTTTTTTTTTTTTTTTTTGAGATAAGTTGTAGCCCACACTATCCCACACTCACAGTGTAGTGGCACCAGATGGCCTGGAACTCTCATTAATCCTCCTGCCTCAGCTTCACTATTACTGAGATTACAGGCATGAGTTACCATGCCTGTCTTACATCAGAGAGTGATTACTCCCATTTCATTAAAAAAAAAAAATGTAACTGGGTGCCATATGGCTGCCCAGGTTACTCCTGTCTAGGAGCCTCTATGGTGTTTTTCCATAGTGACCAAACAAAATGTTATTTTCTCCTCATCTTGGGATCAGTTGTCATCCTTGGGTGTGTAGATGACAGCTCCCTAACTGACAGGCGCGCAGTGACACCTTGTGGTTTTGGTTTGCAGCTCTTAGATAGTAAGCATGCTAAGCCCTTCCCATATACCTGCTGGGGATTTCTACATTGTCTCTGAGAAATGTCTGTTCAGTTCTTTGCCCATTTTTAATAGATTGTGCAGTGGGCTTTTGCTAATGAATTAGATATATTTTACAGATTTTGAAAATTAGCCCATTTGTATGGTTTGCAAACCTTGTCCCCCGTCCTGCCAGCTACCTTCCATCCCACTGGCTTTTCTTTCTCTATGGAAGCATCTTAGTTTGATGAAGTCCGTCTTGTCAATGCTCTGGGATCACAGCCAAGAAGCATCTCCAAGACCGAAGGCAAGAAGAGTTTCCCTTATGTTCTCTTTGAAAAAAACAAAACTTTAAATTCTCAGGACTTATATTTGATAACTTAATCTGTTTTTATCCTTTGTCAAGTATGTGGCTTGCATCTTAATATCTGGGGCAAGATTTGAATGTGTAAGGTAAGATTAAGTCCATTTTCTTTCTTTGGCTATGACTATCCAGCCTTGCAACACCATTTGTTAGAGGGACTGCCTTTTCCTCATCAGGTCTTCTGGCAGCCTTGGAAAGGATCATGTGACTTGATCTGTATTGCTCTGTCTGGGCTTTCAACCCACCCCACCATCCACATGTCTACTTTTAGAGCAGTACCATGTGGTTTTGACTATTACAGGCTTTTAATACACTTGAATTGGGAGGTATAATGCCTCCAACTTTATTCTTGTTCAAATTCTCCTGTGTACTCAAGGTCTTTTTTTTTTTCCATACAAATTTACAGTTTCTCTTTTTATGTTTCAATTGGATTTCCATTATGATGTTTTTCAAAGATTGCACTGACTCTCAAGATCAGTTGTGTATTATTGACATTGTAACACTTATATTTTTTTTCAATTTCTGAACATGAGATCTCTTTATGTATAACCGTGTCTTTTATTTCATTATTTAGTGTTTTAAAGCCTTAACTTCTTGGTTGAGTTGATTCCTAAGGATTTTATCCCTTTGGCTGGTATTGTAAATGGGATTGTTTTCTTAATTTCTTTTGTATTAGTTCATTGATGGTGCTGTGTTTCTCTCATATCCTGAGATTGTAATAAATTCATTGATCACTTTTAGTATTTTTTTCTCTGTGGTTTTTCTGCTTTCTATATTGGCTCGTCTGCCTAGATGATCTCATGTCTTCCTTTCTAGTTTGCAGACCTTTCATACCTTTTTGTCTAAGTAATCTGTCTAGGACTCCTACAATCCTGTGAATAGAAGTGGCAGAATGAGCATCTTGTTTTGTCTTTGACCTTATCCTTATGATGTCATGAGGCTTACCACAGGGGCCATTATTGTGTGGAGGTAAATTCCTTCTGGTCCGAAATTATGGGAGCTTTTGTCATTAAAAATTGTTGGATTTTTGTGATTGTTCTATGTCTATCAGACCTTGCAGATTTTAGTCTTCCTTTTATTTTCTGTGTGGTGTAGCACATTGGATAACTTCGTGTGCTGAGCCATCCTTGCATCTTAAAGGTATATACTACTTGGTAATGGCAAGCAGTCTTTTTGATGCAGTATTACATGTGGTTTGCTAGTATTCTGTTCGTGATATTTTCACCCATGTTTATCATGGTCTTAATTTTTTGTGCTATCTTTATTTTATGACGACAGCAATGATAACCTCAGAGAATAATTTGTGCCATTTGGGAGACAGAGGCAAGAAGACTGTCACATGACTGAGTGCGGGTTGGTCTACATAGTGAGTTCCAGACAAACTAGGGCTACATTGTGAGATACTATCTCTGAGAAGGGGATGTTCCCTTCTATTTTGTTGAATAGTTTAAGAATATTGGTATTACCTTTGAATGGTTGATTAAACACAGTGGTTGTTTAAGAGATCATTGTTTATTTTCCATGTTTCTGTGAATTATTTTATTTTTCTCATTTTCTGTGAATTCTCTTAATTTCCTTAACGGCCTTTAGTTCAATTTTACTGTACTTAGGGAAATGTTTGATATGTTCTCAGTCTTGCTAGACTTGTTAAGTCTATCCTGGAAAACCTGTAGACTTGGAGAAGTGCGTCTTCTGCTAATCCTGGTAGAATGTTCTGCCTGTTGCACCCATTCTATCCACAGGGTTCTCAGTGACTACTATGTCAGCTCTAGAGCTTCTTCCTGCTGGATTTTCTTTCTGTCTGAGTGTTTCACCCATACTTGACAGGGACCACAGAAACTTCTTCTTCTTCTTCTTGTATTGTTGTCTCTTTCTTTCTTCTCTGTCTAGAGAGGCATCCCTATGAATTTCTACAGTTTTCCCTTCTTGGAACATTTGGAACCAAGCTACAGTCCAGGCAAGCCCTTCCTGTGTACCTGTCCTCGGGTGTTGACCATGCCCTCGGTGTCCCTGTCCCTGAGGACTCATTCTTGTCCTGTGTAGTGATGAGGGTCTATCAAGGGTGTGATACAATAGAAAGAAATATTCTGCATGGCTCTAATGTGGCTCCTAAGAATTTCCCAGGCCTGTACTCCATGGCTATGTCACTGATTAGAATTTAGGGACTAGTGGTTCAGTGACAGGTGCTGGTATTTTAGGAAAAATTCTTGAGTTATATACAAAACTATGGTCTTGGGTACTTGTCCATTCAGCTGGATCAACCATGACTCAACTAGAAAAATACCTTTTGTAGGATGAATAACAAATGAATTTTAATGCTGAATGCCACTGAGTTTATTTAATGTCTATAATTTCTTATAATAACATATAACTCTTTCAAAAATGGAAGATAATTATTATGGAAAGTTGGAAAATACATAAAAGGACAAAGGTGAAAATCACAGTTCTCTGGAATCCTGTCATTGAGAGGTTATAGACTAGCAACATTTTTCTTCTTTATTTTTATTACAAAGTCAGAGTTTGCTCGTGATAACAAATGGCTCCATTTCTAGTCTTTTCTAGGCTCAGTTCTGTCTCCCAAGGCACACTGGACTTCTGTACATTTTCTTACATTTATACTTACATGGCTATTTGGAGAGCTTTATCTTATTTCATTTTGTCTCACCAAAGAACTTAGGCCATATGTTCCACTACAGCTTCTTTTCTTTGCTATTTCCAGACACATGTGTTTATAATATGCATCTACACATCTATAAACACATGATTATGTGTGCATACTCACAAAACCCTACTTTTTTTAGGGAGCTTCATAATGTTTTATGGGTGGCAGGATGCATGTAGATGCCACACAGGAAGATATATAAAACAAAAGTGTATCCTGAGACTTCTTGTGCTCCACCTCACCTGGCCTGCACCCACATGGAGAAAGCAGCTTCATGGTCAGCCATAGTCAGTGCTTCTAGCACTCTGGCTGCAGACTCCACTTGGACAATGTGCTCTATTCTTCAGGGATACCAATCCCCTTTGGTATTCTGGCTACAGAATTCACTACAGAGATCTTGGGATCAGAGAGGACTCTTCAGTAAATATGATGTGTGTCATGGAATCTTATAGCTGCCCCTGTACCTTTCCCTATGCCAAGTACCCCAGGCCTGCCTGGCTGAATCTGTCCACAGCCCAGATACTGCTGGTACCTCTGTGGATGTCTGTACCTCTCAGAATTGCTACCCTCTTCTCTAGTACACTTAGGGCTTGGTATCCAAGTTTGTTCACTAGCTCTCTGCTTTCTGAGCCCCAATTCTGGTCCTCCAGTCCTTGGGCCTTTATCCTATGGTCCCTGACTATAGAATGCCCTTGACCTGAGCAGTGGAGCTGGAAAGCCTGGCTTAGTGAGCCCTCTGCAGGAACATGTGGGGACTTTCAGGTCCTCGGTGGTTTTGGCACATCTTAGGATGTGTTCTCTGTGTCCTCTGTTTCTCCTCCTTCCTCTTCCCCCGCTCATTCTCTTTCTCTCTTCCTTTCTTTTTTCTGCCTCTTTTCTTTGTCCTTCTCTTCCCTACTTTCCTCTTTTCTGTCCTGCTTCCTCTCATTTTTCCTGGTGGACTCCTTTCCTCTCCTTTCTTTTTCCCTTGTTCTCAGTTTGTGTTTATACCCTATCCCTGATTCTCCTACATGGGCTTAAACTCTTACCAGTCTCTGCCATAGTCCCGGAGAGGCCTTTTCACTCTCCTGCCCATGGGTTTTCCCTTATCCTCGGACATTTCTCAGCACTGGGAACATCTTACAGGCATCCATGTGTCACTGTTTCCATCCTCTGCCAGTGTCTCCTAAAGCAGCTGGTTTTCTCACCACCATGCCTACCCTGTCCTTGGTAGACACAAGCATCTCTGACCTTGTCTATGCTGCAGATCCCCATGAAGGGCCCTGAGAACATAACGGAGCCATTGGAACGATTAAGGCTGCAAACTTACTTTCTCTCTCTCTCCAGTCAGCCTGGATTGCTAGCCTATATTCTTACTAAGCACACTAAAAGGTCAGCTCAGAACTGAGACCCAGATCTTATCAGCTCCCTGTTTGATAATGAATGTAAGTGATTCTTAAAGGAGAGAGCTGCAAAGGATGCATGATCGAGGAGGAAGATGTACTGTTGGAATGTGTTAGCATGTTACGTCTGTTTCAGAAAGGCACTGCACGATCCTGGTAAGAATATGCAAGCGTTAACTACCATATATGATAGGTGGGAAGCCTTTGTATAAATAATGTTTCTTTGTTGGAACTCTTAACTTCTGGAGAATAAATTCAAAAAGTGTGATTCAAAGGGCAGATGCAACTTAATATTCAGTATACTCAGTACCCACGGGCACTAAGCCTCACTCATGCCATGTGCTACTCATTCCCACCAGATGGTGACCATGCTCTCAAACGGTGCTGATCTCGTGAGAATAAAAAGCTGAAGTATCCTGTTTGATCTGCACTGCTTGCCAGGCAGTGCATTTCTCACACCTTTATCAGCCACCCCTAGCCCCCTTTCTCCTACTGTCCACTGGCTATTGTTCTGTTTAATTGTCTGTTGCGTAAACTATTCCTATACTAAGAAATCCAGCCTGTGGTCAAACATGGTAGAAGATTCTCTGTTCCTGTGACATAATGCTGAAGGCTGGGAAATATATTAAGAGAAGAGGCTTATTTTTTAGTTTATAGCTACAAAAGTCTCAAGAGCATGGAACCATCACCAGCTTGACTCTGATGAGGACCTTCTGGCTATGACAAGGCATGGACTCAGGAATGTGTAAAAGAGAGAGCAGTCACAAGGTGAGACAGGAAGCAAGAGCATTTGGGGCTGGGCTAATTATAATTGATCTCCTGGGAACTAACCAAGATTCTCACGAGAGCTAATTAGTCTCCTTTGAGGGTGATACCCCTGTGATCTTATAACCTTCCACTAGAGTCCATCTCTCAGCAGCTCTGCTACCATCTAGCATGTCAGCCTAGGGCCCATGACCCCTCTCTCTGTCAGATGGCCTTGGGGAATTAATGGAGCCACTGGAATTTAGAAAGTGCTGACATTCATGCTCTATCTCCACTACTCCCGTATTGCTACATTATTTCTTGCTAAGAAGGTTTTAAAAGGTCAGTGCTAAAACCCTGGAGGAGTACCCATGCCAAATTGCAACAGATGGGGACACTGAAAGATCAGATATCAGTACTTCAGAAGCTAATACGAAAACAGACTGCAGTTTTTATGGAAGCCATAATGTCCACCGATCTTGATAACAAATGCTTAAAGAAGTGCAAGGGGGGGACATGTGTCACAGGGTACAAGTTTCACATGGCAGTTCTGAGTAAGAAAAGTCACAGCATCTGTGCAAAGTAAGCCAGACTCAGAAAAATGCTGCATGTTTTCTCTTATGTACACAGTTGTAATGGTGTCTGTGTTGTGTGTCTGTGTTGTGTGTCTCTGTGGGTAAGTAAAAAAAGAAACTGTGAGATAGAGGGAAGATAGCTAAAGAGGAGAGCATAAGAAGGAGCAATGTGCAATGAAATACAGGTGGCATAGAGCATAGGGGTTATAGGGGGCAGCAAAAGGGGGCGCGAGGGCAAGCAGTGGGGAGGAGTGAATAAGAGCAATGTATGATGTAAGATGATGTAAATGACATAAAGAAACCCATCCCTTTGTATACAGGGTTGAAAACTCATATTTAAAAAAAAGAACATGAAATTGGTACCACGATGAAAATAAAACCACTGCAAGAGAATAGATGTCATAAACCAGCAAAAGTAATGGTTTATTGAGTAACGATTGGTGGTATCAAGGCAACTGAAACTGGATCTAGGCCACATACACAAATATAAGAAGTCAGATCACACAAATATCAAGAGAGAGTTTAGAGTATTTTTATTCACATTATCATCAAGGATGAGATTCTTGTAAATATATGAAAATACCAGACTTGTAATAGATGCTCAGGTTTGGATAAGAGGGAACCTGGAACCATTTTCTTTTCGGCTTTAATATCTGTAGGTTTTCTAACTTACTCCTTAAGAATTTTATATGGTATGTTTTTATCATATTCGTTTTGTGCCCCAATTACTTCTAGACCCTCCTGGATCTATATCTGTGGGTGTGTATTCTTGGATTATACCTACTTTCTTGGCTCTTCACCTCCTGACTTAATATTCAGTACCCACTGACACCCCAGTTTGCATCCCCGTTGTGTGCTGCCTCCACACATCACAACCATTTCCCCAAGACTTTTGAAACTTGAGAAATGTAATTCCGGTGTCATAAGTTCCCGTAATACAGGTGCTATTACTAGCTTTCAGTTTTAAATAAAGTCACAGTTCTTTGAAATTGTATTTCAAACACTGAAAACATATTCCACAGCACCAGGAATAGAAATCTGACCTGGATACAGGTGACACACTGATACCAAACTATCATGGGGAGATGGTCCGAGTCACATGGCAAAGGGCCTTGTGCTTCCAAGTGTGTTCCTGTGGGAAAGCCCTTAATGAACTGCTAGCCTCATTCAGTGTAAACCATGCAGAGAATCCTCCACCCCCACACATGTAAATAAAGAGAAGATGCAGTAGAATATAAAACCTTAGAGAACAACTGTCATTTACATGTGTGGCAGAATTACAGCATAAAATCAACAATATAACCAGAGGATTGAAGGTCCAGTGCCAAATGATCAACCCTTAAGACATACATGTGGGTACCATTATATGAACTGCAAAAGTCATGAACAAGTTACATGGAGGAATATGTATGAATATGCATGCAATGACAATCAGTGAAAAAATAAGTTATTAATTTGAAGGAGAGAAGTGTGGGATAAGTGGGAGAGTTTAGAGGAGGAAAGTTAAGGAAGAAAAAATTGTAATTAAAAATCTCATATAATTCTATAATAAACATTTCGCTTTTTTTTACATTCAGTACACTTCTCTGAATATTCATCCAGTTAGTTGAGACATCAAAAATCTATACCCTATACCTCCTTGATAGTTGTCCATATTTTGTGCCTTACTTTGGTTTCACTGTTCATCTTAAGACTCCAGGTAGCATTTAGCTCTGGAGGATGTGGCTTTGAACATTCCTGTGCAAGTATTGGTGTGAACATAGGCTTCCTTTCCATGTAATACATGCCCATTAGACTAGTCAGTACCTTTTGAGATATTTGCATGCTCCGTTTTCTGAGAAACTGTGAAAGTGCTGATTTCCTTTTATATAGCCAGAATGTGAGCCACCTACTCTCCAACTACCCCAGCACAGAGTATTATACAAGTCCACAGCATACGTGGCCTGCTCCCTGTAATCCTCGCCATCACTGATATTATAGAAGCTCACTGTTGCATGGGTGACCCGCTCCCAGCAACTCGTCAGAACTTAGTATTATACAAGCCCATGGAGTTAGTGACCCACTCCCTGGATGGCCACCAGCACCCAAGTGTTGGTTACTTTTGTCCTTTAATGTGTGTGCAGTGGTACTTCATTCTGTCTTCATTTGCTTGTTCCTCGTGGCCAATGATGCTTAACATTTTGTTATGTGTTCACTTGCTAGCCATAACCTTTCAGTGACGTGGATCTCTGTGCTTCTTATCATTATATTTTGTTTACTCTGGGGTTTTGAGAAGTCAAGTCTCTATTCGGCTTCCATAGCAGCCCTTGGCCAGATGCACAGCTTACAGGTATTTGCTCTCCATTGTTAGCAGTTCTTTTACCCTCCTTTACAGAACAAGCCTTTGAAATTTTGATGCACTCACGTTGGTCAACTTCTAGATACTACGTCTAAAATAAACTCCCTTCCTAATCCTGCATCTATAATGTCCCCTCTTGTTGATTTTCTAAATGCTTTACGATCATATTTACATTTAAGTTGTGCTGGTTAGGATTTCTCAACACAATATAAACTAATGCCATCTGGGAAAAAGATTCTCAGCTGAGAAAATGCCTTCATCAGATTGCCTGTACACAAGTCTCTAGGGCATTTTTTGATTACTGCATGATGTGGGAAGGGCCTGCCCAACTAAGTAGGTGATTGTGAGTTGAATAAGAAAGCAGGATAAGTAAACCTGAGCTGAATAAGAAAGCAAGATGAGCAAGCTAGTAGATAGTAGCATTTCTCCATGGCTTCTGCTTTAGTTGCTGCTTTAGTTGCTGCATCCAGGTTCCTGCCTTGAGTTCCTGTCCTGACTTCCCTCCAACATGGAATATGACCTGAAAGTTGTAAAATGAAATAAGCCCTTTCCTCCCCACAATGATTTTGGCCATGGTATTCTATCACAGCAATATAAACACTAAGACATAAATTTATGATTTGTTTTAATTTTGTACTTATACCATACATAGTGTGTGTGTGTGTGTGTGTGTGTGTGTGTGTGTGTGTTTACAGTGTAAGACTAAAGTCTACCCATGCTCACTCATCCACTTCTTCCAGCACCATATGTTAGCAAGCAAACAATTTGGGCACAAGATTGTTTTTATTCCTATAACAAAGGGATTACTGTGGAACAGGAAGCAGAAAGAGTGGAAGAGCTAGACGTGCTAGAAGACTACATGGAAGCAGTGTTTTATGAACACAGGAAAATGTTGGTCTATGTGGATTTGTAGCAATTGAGACAGCATGCATAAGCAAGCTCAAGCAGATCAAACTCCAGCATGGAGGCAGAGGTAGACATGAAGTTCCACCCCTAGCAAAGAGGATATTTGTAAGTATAAGCTGCGGGAAGAGGAAGAGTCAATTTTCTTTAAGAGTATTGTACCCTGGTCAGTAAACCACGCTCCAGTAGAAGGCTATACATTCAGGAATAGTGAACAACACAAATTGGTCTTGGTAGACTAAGGGTGGTGAGGACACAAATCTGGGTAGATAAGGAACAGGAGAGTCAGGGAAGAGTTGATCAAGGGGTAAGTATGATCAAAGCACATTGTAGTTCAGAATCCTTAACTAATAAAAAAACTTTAAAGACTATCATCTCCAGAAA
Organism: Mus musculus; assembly: GCF_000001635.26. Classification (NCBI taxonomy): domain Eukaryota; kingdom Metazoa; phylum Chordata; class Mammalia; order Rodentia; family Muridae; genus Mus; species Mus musculus. The sequence goes on from NC_000073.6 coordinate 63,596,089, forward strand.
GACAAAAAACAAAAAAGTTAACTTATTCGTATCTGTCTAAATGGGATTCTCGGTTGTGTTCTAACAAAATATCTGCTTTCAACCAATGCCAAACTCTTAGTAGGCTCTGTATTATTGGCTACATTGAATTCTACCACTCTATTCTTCCCTTTCAATTTTATTTTAATATTATAGTCTCTCTGCTTTTTATATAAATATTATAATATAGTTGATTATATCCAAAAACAATTATATGAGGTTTTGACAGACATTACCCTGGATCTAATTTTGGTTTGAGCAGTCTTGACATCTTTTAGCACATTGAATCTTCCAATCCATTGAACAATTGTACTCTACATTCATTTGTGTCTACTATCTTTCAGCTCTGCTTTATGGTGTCCAGTTTAGAACTGTCTTTTTATTTTAGACTTACAACTAAGTGCTTAACTTAAGTAAGTATTAAGTACCAAATAAGTACTTATTGTTTAGCAATAATATAGAGAAATACATTGATTACATGTACACCCTTGTATCTTATGACCTTGCTGTGCTTGCAAATTACTTCTAGGAGGTTTTGTTCTATGTGAATTCACTACACTGGGTGTTATGTCACCTACAAGCATTGTTTGATTCCTTTTATTCTAATATGTACTCACTCTATCTATCTATCTATCTATCTATCTATCTATCTATCTATCTATCTATCGACACTGGCTAGGATTCCTAGCACTCAGATCAGAATGAGAAGAAGAGATACCCTTCTTATTCCCAACCTTAGAAGTAAAGTACATCATTTGAATATCATTATCTACAATGTTAATGTGGGGTCTTTAGACTGCTTGTTAAACACAGAAAATTCTCTTCTGTTCCTGCATCTCTGAGTCTTACCATGCAGAGATGTTAAGTTGGGCAGATTTTCTTCTATATCATTATCTGCTCATGTCATTTTTCTCCTAGTCTGTTAATATGGTGAGTTATACTAATAGGTTTTCACATATTGAATCACCCTTGCATTCCTAAAATCAATTCTACTTGATCATAATGTGTAACTATTTTTCTGTAATACTGAATTCTATTAGCTGATATTTGTTAAATGTTTTCTAAATGTATATTTATGAGAGTTATGAATCTGCAATGCATACATAATCTATCTGGCTCAGGAAGGAAGGTGATATTGTCTTTCTAGAAATGTGATAATCTTCCCTTCTGCTTTCTTTTCTGGAAGAGGTTGTATAAAATTGTTGCTAATTCTTGTCTAGATGTTTCATAGAATTCACCAGTGAAGTCATGTAAGCCAACACATTTCTTTAAGGACTTTTTACATTCTAAATTTGATTTCTTATAGTTATAATATATATATAATATAATATATATTTCTTATAGTTATCTTATAGGACTACATAAATTATCTGTCTCACATTAAATGGATTGAGAATGTAGGGCTCTCCAAGAAATTATTCTGTTTCCACTAAATTATTAAATTATTAAACATATGTATAGGCTGTCTATTAACTTGTTACTTCCTTATTGTCTTTCTGATATCTGCAGGGTGTGGTGATAACCCTCTTTTATTACTAGTATCTGTAATGTGTAGTCTTTTGTTAGCTTAGTAATTCTTTTGAGTCAGGGTCTTTCTGGATCACCTGGAACTCACCTATATAGATCAGGCCAGCCTTTAACCTTCAGTGATCCTCCTGCCTCAGCTTCATGAGTGCTGGGATTACTAGCACGTGCCACCATACCAAGTTCACCAAGCCTATCTTAAATAATTTTAGTCGTCAAGATAACTTATTTAGAGTGCAGATTTCCAGTTTATTTTTGGTCTTCCTGAACATTACTATCTTACACAACCGTAGTAGTCCAATTCCAGGAATTAACACCAGCAGAGCAGTGTTCATTAATCTATCTACTAACAATGCTGTTGGCATTTCACTTATTTCCTCCCCACATCCTCTGCCTGTTCTGGGATCCAGCCCAGGTCCCATATTGCATTGGATTGCCAGGTACCTTTGATTTGCTCCCAGTTGTGACAGTTCCTCAGATTCTCCTATCTTTTTTAACCTTCACACATTCGAAGAGTACTGATCAATTATTTTGTGAAATGACCTTTGAGTTTATCTGATGTTTTCTCATGACTAAACTGAATTTGTGTACCTGAAGTCAGGTGATCTGGTGAAGGCTACACCAAGAAGATGGGTAGTTTTTCCTAAAGCTGCAGGAAGCCATTTCCTGAATGTCATGACTGTATAACATCTCAGTAGGGGAAAAGTGGTAAAGAGTGAGAGAAATGGAGAAAGGGGGTAGACAGGAGAGATTGGAGAATGGCTCATAGAGGAAGAGAGACAGCTGAAAGAGCCATGGAGATAGGGAGGAAGAAAGCAAGGAAGAATCTTGTCAGGTTTCATTGCCTTACAGAGCAGTCGGGTGCTCCACAAAGTGGCTTTGGTTTTAATGACTCTGAGAAATCAGTGATCTCTACAAGTCGACATATGAACATAGGTCTCTACAACATATGAACTGAAGGAAAAGAGACCAGGACAACAGAAAGGCAGCAGTCACTTGAACATAGGTGATTATTAACAATTGAGGAACACAAGGAATTGGGAGGAATACTCCTAGTTTGTGAAACTAGACGGGATCAGGAAGACAAACAGCAGTAGTATGAGATGCAGAGTGTCCCAAAGCTGTGAAGCCCAGCTTCAGATGGTAGTCACGAATAGCATATGAACTGGGAGCTAAGTCAGTTCAATCATCAGAAAGTGGCGGCTTTGTGGCCGATACTTCAGTCAGGTGGTAAGGCCAGGATTCAGATTTGATTAAAGCATACTGAGGTCGACAGAATGAGCTAAGTGATGAAGAGAGGAAGGAAAACTGTATTCATAAACAGTTCAACATGCAATTGCGTTTGATGAATGTATGGAAAGGAAGTAGATATAGTATCACTTTAACAGTGGTAGTCACATGGGTTCTAAAGCAACAGAGGCACACGGTGCAAGTCCTGAAGCACAATGTTTACAACTCTATAATTTGTTGCTGAGACAGGACATGATACAGCACCACTTCTATAGGTAAGGCCCTGCACAGCAGCTAAAGCTCCCTCTCAGTAAGTGTGAACACCGAGCCTGACACAGGCTCCTTCTCACTTTCCTACTTCTGTGGGATGTACCAAATGTGAGTTCCCTCTCAGTATTACCCATTGGCATAAGCTGTCAAAATGGGGTCACAGCCTGGGCTGTTCATATTCTACTGCTCAGGTAGGTATAGCGTTACAACAGATCCACTTCTGATGTTACACACTGCCCACAAAGCTCTGTACACCATTTATCCTCATAGCTGTCAATGAGCAATGCTGACAAACTGGCACAACCCACCTAAAACTCTCCTTGGATTCATGAGCAGCGTCCATCACTGTGCTTCATACATTGTGTCCATGATGCTCTTGTTTCACGAAAGTAATCCAGGCAATCCCAGGCCTTCTGGAATTTACTCTTATAGCACTTTTCCCTCCCGCTTGCATGTCCTCTCCCTAGCTCCTTATAGCAAGCTATTTGGTAGGCACTATTATTTCTGTCTTCAAAAGGAAGACAGGACGTTCCAGAAGAATTCAGGAGTTGACCGGGTGACACAGTAGGAGAAGAGGCAGTTCATGTGCAGGCCAGGCCAAGGATGTCAGAAACCAGCTGGAAGGAAAGGTCAGAGAGAAGGTGAGCTTTGAGGCCTGGAGAGGAAGCATAGGGAGCAGTATTGGAAGGTGTATTAGTTAAGTTTCTCATTGCTGCAATCAAATACCTGACAACAAACAGGTTAAGAAAGGGATGGTTATAAAACTGGCCAAATACAGAGAATATGTGTCAGTGCTGTGTTCTGCCATGGTCAGCTCCACCACAGTTCTTCCCTCAAAACCCAGGGACCATCACAAAGCAGGGTGGAGACAGTTTCAGAACCAGAAGTCAGGGAGGGTGGGGGAGAAACAGTATGTTCTGGATATGACAGGACCACCATATTCATGCACACACTGGTTATCCACACAAGTCCAAGCCTTCCAACATTCTAGCATGGAGTGAGAAAGGGTTCATGAGTGCCCACCATTAGCCAAAGAGCTATGGATAGTTGGAGGAAGGGGTGGCTGTCAGTTTTCTTTAAGGATGTGGCTCCTGGATAGAGTGACCTCACTCAAGTAGATGGCCCCAAAACCAGGAGTATGCAGATAGCGCAAAATGGAGTCAATGAGTTAATTTTTAAAGAGAGAAAAGCCACAGAACTGGGGAGGAGATAGATAGGTAGAATGCATCTGGGAGGAAATTAGAAAAATATAATCAAATACATTGTATGAAATTCTCACAGAACTAATAAGAATATAGTTAAAGAAAGCAAGGGTGTGTGCTGGCTTATGCATCCAGAGGGGATGCATCCATGGTGTCAACAGGAAAGGACATGAGGCAAGAGCAGGAAGCCATTGAGTCACATTGCATCAACAATCAGGAAGCAGAGAGTTAGTGGATGGGAGCCTGCCCCCTGTGGCCCACTTTGTCCAGCTAGGCACCACCTCCTGAGGGTCCTGCAACCTCTCCAAATAGCACTGTGCACAGGAGACCAAGCATTTGAACATATAAACCCGTAGGCTACATTTTTTCATTCAAATCATATCAGTGGTTCTCTTGAGAAAGAACAACCAAACTAGGGAAACAATAAGTAAAATTTATGAACGCTTAATGACTTCCAATGCTGTAGTCTCCCCTCCCCAAGCCTGAAACCTGCTTGCTCAGGGGTGGAGCTTCCTGCTCATTCGTTCTGCCACGCCCACTGCTGGAACCTGCGGAGCCACACATGTGCACCTTTCTACTGGACGAGAGATTCAATTGGCCTTATACTACAGAGCCGGCCGAACCCCTTCTCCCTGTTTCCCACCTATCATCCAAAAATGCGGAGGAATATCAACTTAGTGTTATTCTTATTATAGTGTATTTCACATTTGTTCAGTCAGACTTAGCCAGAGTTCCAACGCCCTACTTAAAATTCAACTAGAAAGTTACCTACCAAGTACTAATTAGCATTATAAAGTCAGAGCCTACAGCTCCAGGCTTTTCAGTTAGTTGTTTACTAAGATAAGGAAGGACAGTCTTAGTTTACCATAAGAAAAGTTAAGAAAAGTTAAGGAATCCCATGAAAGCAAGTTTTTTCTTTAGCCCTAGATTCCAGGCAGAACTATTGAGCATAGATAATTTTCCCCCCTCAGGCCAGCTTTTTCTTTTTTTAAATTTTGTTAATAAAAGGGAGGAAATGTAGTCTCCCCTCCCCAAGCCTGAAACCTGCTTGCTCAGGGGTGGAGCTTCCTGCTCATTCGTTCTGCCACGCCCACTGCTGGAACCTGCGGAGCCACACATGTGCACCTTTCTACTGGATGAAAGATTATTCGGCGGGAATCGGGTCCCCTCCCCCTTCCTTCATAACTAGTGTCGCAACAATAAAATTTGAGCCTTGATCAGAGTAACTGTCTTGGCTACATTCCTTTCTCTCGCCACCTAGCCCCTCTTCTCTTCCAGGTTTCCAAAATGCCTTTCCAGGCTAGAACCCAGGTTGTGGTCTGCTGGCCGGACACAACACAATGCAATCGAGTAAAACGTGTACCAGCTGATTAGATGTGATGTGAACGTCTTCTGGGTCAAAAAGAACAGAAAATCATAGACACTTTTCACTCCGAATATAGGGTAGAAAATCACCTTGAATAAGACATAATTATCACATTCTAATCTAAACCACTGTGAGATAGGAAACACTTTTGGCAAGAGTCAGGAAGGATGTTTGGAGGTTCAGAGAGAGCTGCAGGCTGCTGCTGTGAAAGACAAGAGATGCTGTCTAAGGGGGACAGTAGTATACTCTGGGCTCGCTTATGAAAGATGGGCCTTATACCATGCAAAACACCTCCACAGCATCAGGCATCCTGAGAAACAAGTAGCCAGAACCTTCACAGCTGGATACAGCATTGTGAATCACAGCAGTGAGGCCAGTTGATGTGCAGATCCTAGCTGACTTGCCAGGTAACACATGCAGGTTTCGTTCTTTTTTTTTTTTTAGGTATTTATTTCATTTACATTTCCAATGCTATCCCAAAAGTCCCCCACCCACTCCCCCACCCACCCACTCCCAGTTCTTGGCCCTGGCATTCCCCTATACTGAGGCATATAAAGTTTGCATGACCAATGGGCCTCTCTTTGCACTGATGGCCGACTAGGCCATCTTCTGATACATATGCAGCTAGAGACACGAGCTCCGGGGGTTACTGGTTAGTTTATATTGTTGTTCCACCTATAGGGTTGCAGATCCCTTGAGCTCCTTGGGTACTTTCTCTAACTCCTCCATTGGGGGCCCTGTGATCCATCCAATAGCTGACTGTGAGCATCCACTTCTGTGTTTGCTAGGCCCCGGCATAGTCTCACAAGAGACAGCTATATCTGGGTCCTTTCAGCAAAATCTTGCTAGTGTATGCAATGGTGTCAACGTTTGGAAGCTGATTATGGGATGGATCCCCGGATATGGCAGTCTCTAGATGGTCCATCCTTTCATCTCAGCTCCAAACTTTGTCTCTGTAACTCCTTCCATGGGTGTTTTGTTCCCAATTCTACGAAGGGGCAAAGTGTCCACACTTTGGTCTTCGTTCTTCTTGAGTTTCATGTGTTTAACAAATTGTATCTTATATCTTGGGTATTCTAAGTTTCTGGGCTAATATCCACTTATCAGTGAGTACATTTTGTGTGAGTTCTTTTGTGATTGGGTAGGACAGGTAATATCTGGTTGCTAGCTGACCCTTGTTTCACAGGACTGCTATGAAGGAGTGGGAATTGCTTGTACAGAATTTGCCTATATCCGAATCAAATCCAAGACTCTTCAAATTCACCCACTGGGCCCCCAAAGCATACCTAAAACTGAGCCTCCTCAGCCTCTGTCTTCCATGGTGCCAAGAGCATCCCACAGCCATCTTTCTGTCAGGTGTGGGAACTGCTGCAGGTGGAGAGTCCACCAAGGGCAAGTGAAATAATGAAAATGGCAAAGTGGTGGAATCTGGATGAGCTACAAGGCACCAGGCACCGTTTCCTTCTCTTCCTGCAGATGCTTGTACATATGGAAGCCTTGACTCTGATATACCCAAAGCAGGCAGCTTCCAGAGTCCAGCATGAGCTCTTAAATTCCCGTGCTGGTCTCAGGCCTCAGAGTACCACACTTGCCACCTGTCTGTGCACAAGCTCCCTGTAGTGTACTGTATAACACATCCTCCTGCCTTGTCTTCAGCCTCCTGTGAGGACAACCTGCTTCTTTTTCCATTCTGTACTTTACGGAATCCATACTAGATTTCACTAAATCTTTTTCCGTTCCCTATATGTATAGTGACTCCATTAGCAACAAGCTACCAACTGCCTGGCCTGTGTTTATATTCATCCTTTCCCCAGTATCATCTTCTCCACCAGACACCAGGAGCTCATAACTGCATACATGTTGAATTGCCCGTGCCTGAGCTGAGGTGCCCAGCTAGTGCAAGGACCAGATCCCTCTGATGTTTTTTTCTTCCTTCTTGTAGGAATTCTCAGTTTGTGCTTAATGAATAAATATGTGCTTCTTTCTCTCTGAAAAACCCTGTGTCCTCTGAGGCAAGTGACAGCAAGTGGCTTCCCTGGACTTGGATTGCCCTCTACATTATAGAATCTATACCCCCATGGTAAGGATTGAGCAAGAGATAGTGCAGCTACTGGTATCCAAGTTCGTCTCCTCCTTCTGACTGCAGGATATTGAAGGGGAGAGATGGTTCCCTTTATTTCTACTCCACTGCAACTAGAAAAGCAAGTGTTCAGCCAGGGAGTAGTGGTACATGCCTTAAATGCCAGGATTTGGGAGGCAGGCAGATCTCTGTGAGTTCAAAGCCAGACTGATCTGTATAGCTAGTTCCAGCACAGCCAAGGCTACTTAAGAAGAAGAAAGATGAGGAGGAGGGCGGGGCAAGAACAACAAAACAACATAAAACAAAAAGGAAAAAGAGAAAGAAAGGAAGAGAGAGAGAGAGAGAGAGAGAGAGAGAGAGAGAGAGAGAGAGAGAGGAAGGAAGGAAGGAAGGAAGGAAGGAAGGAAGGAAGGAAGGAAGGAAGGAAGGAAGGGAGGGAGAGAGAGGGGGGAGGGAGGGAGGGAGGGAGGGAGGGAGGGAGGGAGGGAGGGAGGGAGGGAGAAAGAAAGAAAGGAAGAAAGAAAGAAAGAGAGAGAGAGAGAGAAAGAAAGAAAGAGAGGGAGAGAGGAAGAAAGAAAGAAAGGAGAGGAGAAGAGAAGAGAAGAGAAGAGAAGAGAAGAGAAGAGAAGAGAAGAGAAGAGAAGAGAAGAGAAGAGATGTTCATTCAAAGTTTGCCTGTTGACTATACAAATACATTCTCATAACTGGGCAACTATTATTTTTTAAAAGACAAATAACAAAATTAAAGAAAATATAAAGAAGAGGAAGCCCACTCATACTGGTTTTGACAGTATGAATTAGTTTAGCCATTATGGAATACATTTTGGATGTTTTTGAAAAGTCTAAACATAGGAATAGTATGTGACCCTACAACTCCATTATTTATATAGACAAAGGAAGTGAGAACCTTTTGTCAATAATAACCAAGATGTGGGGTTAATAAAAAAACGGATACATCAAAAACTCTCTGTGTGTGTGTGTGTGTGTGTGTGTGTGTGTGTGGAGGGGGGGGTGGGAGGTTGGGAACCACTATGGTATATATAAATACTATCCAGCCTTGAAATAGAGGAAATCCTGCCATTTGTAACATAGATGAACCCTTAAATTAGGTGAAATGAGCCAGGCACTGAAAGACAAATGCCACATGATCTTGTTCATGTGCAGAATCAAAAGAGAATAAATTCTTAAAGAGTTGAGTCATGGTTGCCAGAGGCCAGACACTTAGGGTGATATACTCAAAGTATGCAGCATTTCAGGCAGGCAAGGAGTCAGTTGCTGAGTTCTGTTGCGCAGCATACTGACAGCCTAGTCATACTCAAATGCTACCAGGAATAAATAGAAAACCAGAGGGGTTTGTTCACTGATTGAATGGTCAGCAAAGCCTTCCAGGAAAAGTAGGGCTTGTGGGCACCTCTGCTGACAAGGGGCAGATGGGGGCTTGGACAGATAAAGAGGGAAACGGGGAGAAAGATACAGCAAATTCTATGTGAAAGTACGAGGTGGAGGTTGGGGAGGGAGGTATAAACAGGATGCCAGGTGGCCAGCCATTACAGACAATGCCAGACACCAGAGTGTCTGTGGGGTCAGTGAGGCAGTATCCCTCCTCTTTCCTGAGTGACCTAATTGGTGACAGCTATTTATTTGGTGCCTAATATTTCCTAGAAGCTGACTTGCTTTTATCTGTAGCTCGGATAGGAGCCTATAGTTTACCTTTAGAATGGTGTTACCTGGAGTTACACTCCAGAGAATCAAATAACCTATTTAAAAAAATGGAGTACAGAGCTAGACAAAGAATTCCCAGCAGAAGATGGCCTAGTGGGTCATCAATGGGAGAAGAGGCCCTAGGTCCTGTGAAGGTTCTGTGCCCCAGTGTAGGGGAATGCCAGGGCCAGGAAGCAGGAGCAGGTGGGTTGGTGAGCATGGGGAGGGGGAAGGAGATAGGGGGTTTTTGGAGGGGAAACCAGGAAAGGGGATAACATTTGAAATGTAAATAAAGAAAATATCTAATAAAAAATAAAAAAGAACATGTAACTCAAATAAATAAATAAATAAATAAATAAAACAAATACAAAATTAAAAAAAAATTTCTCAACTGAGGAATCTCAAATGGCCAAGAAGCACCTAAAGAAATATTCAACATCCTGGCAATACATTGAGCTCCATAGAGACAGTGCTGGGGCAAGCACGAGCCAGATGGGCACTGGGCAACTCTGTGCCTTTCGAAGGAAAATCAACTAAACATGGGCAAAGGAGATCCTAAGAAGCTGAGAGGCAAAATGTCCTCATATGCATTCTTTGTGCAAACCTGCCAGGAGGAGCACAAGAAGAAGCACCCGGATGCTTCTGTCAACTTCTCAGAGTTCTCCAAGAAGTGCTCAGAGAGCTGGAAGACCATGTCTGCTAAAGAAAAGGGGAAATTTGAAGATATGACAAAGGCTGACAAGGCTCGTTATGAAAGAGAAATGAAAACCTACATCCTCACCACAATGCGGAGGCCAAAAAGAAGTTCAAGGACCCCAATGCACCCAAGAGGCCTCCTTCGGCCTTCTTCTTGTTCTGTTCTGAGTACTGCCCCAAAATCAAAGGCGAGCATCCTGGCTTATCCATTGGTGATGTTGCAAAGAAACTAGGAGAGATGTGGAACAACACTGCAGCGGATGACAAGCAGCCCTACGCGAAGAAGGCTGCCAAGCTGAAGGAGAAATACGAAAAGGATATTGCTGCCTCCAGAGCTAAAGGAAAACCTGATGCAGCAAAAAAGATGGGTGGTCAAGGCTGAAAAGAGCAAGAAAAAGAAGGAAGAGGAGATGAGGATGATGATGAAGAGGATGAAGAAGAGGGGGAAGAAGAGGAAGAGGATGATGAAGAAGATGATGTTGAATAAGTTGGTTCTAGCACAGTTTTTTTTCTTGTCTATAAAGCATTTAGCCCCCCTGTACACAACTCACTCCTTTTAAAGAAAAAATTTGAAATGTAAAAATATATATACAAAACATCCTTAGTCATCAAGGAAATGCAAATCAAAACAACCCTGAGATTCCACCCCATACCAGTCAGAATGGTTAAGATCAAAAACTCAGGTGACAGCAGATTCTGCTGAGGATGTGAAGAAAGAGAAACACTCCTCCATTTTTTGTGAAATTGCAAGCTGGTAAAACCCCTCTGGAAGTCAGTCTGGCAGTTCCTCAGAAAACTGGACATATACCACTTCTGGGCATATACCCAAAAGATGCTCCAACATATAACAAGGACACATGTTCCACTATGTTCATAGCAGCCTTATTTATAATAGCCAGAAGCTGGAAAGAACCCAGATTTCCTTCAACAGTGGAATAGATACAGAAAATGTGGTACATTTGTACAATGGAGTACTACTCAACTACTAAAAACAATGACTTCATGAAATTCTTAGGCAAATGGATGAAACTAGAAAATATCATCCTGAGTGAGGTAACCCAATCACAAAAGAACACACATGATATGCACTCACTGATAAGTGGATATTAGGCCAGAAGCTCAGAATACCCAAGCTACAATTCACAGACCACATGAAGCTTTAAAAGAAGAAAGACTAAAGTGTGGGGGCTTCAGTTCTTCTGAGAAGGGGGAACAAAATACTCATGGGAGGAAATATGGAGACAAAGTGTGGAGCAGAGACTGAAGGAAAGGCCATCCAGAGACTGCCCCACATGGTGATCCATCCCATATACAGCCACCAAACCCAGACACTATTGTGGATGCCAAGAAGTACTTGCTGACAGGAGCCTGATATAGCTGTCTCCTAAGAGGGTCTGCCAGAGCCTGACAAATACAGAGGCAGATGCTGGCAGCCAACCATTGGACTGAGCACAGAGACCTCAATGGAGGAGTTAGAGAAAGGACTGAAGGAGCTGAAGGGGTTTGCAACCCCATAGGAAGAACAACAATATCAACCAACCAGACTGCCCCTCCCCAGAGCTCCTAGTGACTAAACCACCAACCAAAGAGTACACATGGCTCCAGCTGCATATGTAGCAGAGGATGGCCTTGCCTGGTATCAATGAGAGGAGAGCCCTTGGTCCTGTGAAGGCTTGATGCCCCCAGTATAGGGGAATGCAAGGGCAGGGAGGCAGTGGGAATGGGTGGAACACCCTCATAGAAGCAAGAGGAAGAGGGGTGGGATAGGGGATTTCGGGGGAGGGAGGGAACCAGAAAAGGGGATAACATTTGAAATGTAAATAAAGAAAATATCCAATTTTTAAAAAAGAATGGTGTTACCTTAGGGCAGTGAAATCCTATAGGTCCCTAAAGCATTTTCAGGCCTCTGTTCCCTGTCTTTCTCACTTGGACCCTTGAAATGGTCCAAATCTTATGGTTAACAGAAAGATGTATAGAGCAGATCTGAAAGGGCCTCCAGGCCATGGATGGACCAGTGTGGAGTATATGGGCTGTGGAAAAGGGGACTATAATATGTCAGCACTAAGGTCAAATGTCTGCTTTCACCGGAACTTCTGGATGGCCCACTGTGCTCACAGTCCCAGGCACATTCCTGAGTGTGCTGTTAACCTTACAGCATTGAGAGAAGCAGCCCCAGTCTCCTGATGGGCAGGGTCCCGACCAGCCAAGCTGCTCTCTAGACATGAGCCCAGGTCTTCCTGACTTGTTCTGGTTTGTCTCAGTACTAGGCCTGGAACTGGGCCTTCACACAGGCTAGGCAAGTACTGAGCTATACCCCAGCTAACAGGCTATTTGAGTCTTGTAACCCTTATTCTTCCTAGGACTGAAGTACACACCTCATTCTAACCTAGATACTGGCTGATAACTTTCCTCCCCCTAGCCCCATGCTCATTTTTCTCCAGGTCCAAACTTCTTTTTAAATCAATAGCCACTTTCCTGGGTTTCTCTTTCGGGACATGGAATTTTGAGAAGCTCTTTGGCTTTCTGCGTCTCTACATAATTCATCCCCGGATGCACTCTGGATGCCCAGCATCTGGCTGTGAAGTGAACCCACTCTTTATTTTCAGAAGCCATTAGCCTTTTTCTGAATTTAGATTTCCTGAAAACTTAGCCAGCACACATTACAGGTTTGGATTCCATTTGAGAACCAGAACAAAAGTGAGTCCCAGCAGGCCTGAGGCAGAAGTGGGCACCTGGTCAGACTATAAGATACCTGGGCCATACTAATCCAGGGACAGCCTGAGAGGCCAGCGTACAAACTTAGTCCATTTGCCTGGAACCCACTGGCCCTAAGACTATTAGTATGTATGAGTGAGAAAGTCATCCTTCATGTGCCTGTCCTGACAGGGGATGAGAGAAGGTGACTGAAGCAGCCTTCATTCTTCAGCCACTCTGTAAGCGTCTTTGGAGAGCTGGTACCCTCAGGTGGGCAGGATGTCCAGCCTGGAAGCAGAGGGCACTCCCCTGGGCTGGAGGCTGGGTTAAGAGTACAGGGGAACGCCAGGGCCAGGAAGCAGGAGTGAGTGGGTTGGGGAGCAGGGTGGGGGGAGGGTATAGGGGACTTTTGGGATAGCATTTGAAGTGTAAATGAAGAAAATATCTAATAAAAAAAAGATCAGATTTCTCCAAGTAGGACCTTTGAGTGGAATGGGGGCAGAAGGGGCTTTTGAAAAATCCTCTAGGTAAAATGGCAAACAAAAGAGATGCTGGAAGTAAGAGACCACACAACTGGCCTTAGCCTGTCTCCTTTAGCACTGAGGACTAGTAGGCACAATATTAGCTTTGTGAATTTTATATGTTTTTTGATTAAATGGGAATTTTGAGGGCTTTTTTCTATTTTTCACTTTTTCTTCTGTGCCTTCAAAATTACTATTTATTTAGATCATTTTTATACTTGGTGGTTTATTTTCTTCTATTTTAGAATTCTCTAAATATTCTGGGTGCTATATTTAAATATCTTTCTAATTAAAATATAATTTTATTACTTCCCTCCCTTTTCTCCATTCACTCCTTCCCATGCCCCATTCTTAAATTGATAGTCTCTCTTTCTTTATTAATGTTGCACACACATAAATATATACACAGTTATGAAAATTCAACCTGCT